>NC_058131.1:8846939-8874683 GCF_016433145.1 Gracilinanus agilis | reverse complement strand
GAGAGAGAGAGAAACCGAGAGAGAGAGAGAGAGAGAGAGAAAGAGAGAGAGAGAAAGAGAGAGAGACAGAGAGAGAGAGAGGGGAGGGGGAGAGAGAGAGGGGAGGGGAGGGAGAGAGAAGGAGAGGGAGAGAGAGAAAGGGAGGGGGGAGGGAGAAGGGGAGAAAGAGAGACAGAGAGAGAGAGAGAGAGAAGGGGGACACACACACATACACACACACACACACAGAGCCTCCAATTTAACAACCCTCCACCCCAGTCAGCTAGCATACCTTCCCAGAGCATTCAAAATGATGCTGAAACATCCACCAGCTGCTGAAAGCCTGAGATTCAATGGCTTCAGATAAAACCATATTCATAGGATTGAAACCCCAGAGAATTCATTCTGAGTTGTTGGAAAACTGCCCAGAGCAAGAAAATCACTAGATGGGTTTTCCTAAGAAGTTTTCTATTTACAGGGAGGCAGATTTGGCTTAGTATAGGGAAAAAATATCTGATCTTTCTCCATGGGTATCTCTCTCTCTCTGTCTCTCTGTCTCTCTCTCTCTCTGTCTCTCTCTCTCTCTCTGTCTCTCTCTCTCTCTCTGTCTCTCTCTTTCTCTCTCTCTCTCTGTCTCTCTGTCTCTCTGTCTTTCTGTCTCTCTCTCTCTTTCTCTCCCTCTCTCTTTCTCTCTCTCTTTTTCTCCCCCTCCCCCTCCCCTACCTCTCTCAAAATAAAAAAAAAAATAATGTGCCTTTAAAATCTTGAGCCAGGAAGCTTGAATTCCTGGGAAAATTCTAGAATGTCTTATTAAAGGGATGGTTGGGTACCATCTATGGGAGGGCAGGAAGCAGTTAGCACATGTCTTCCTTAAGTCTTGCATGAGTCATTCCAGATGAACTTGGCTCTTTTTGGACTTAGTTTCTAAACTTGTTGATTCTGGGAATGCTGTCCATGTCATTTACTTGGATTTTAAGGAAACCTTTGATAGCATCATTCAGGGTATTCTTGTGGAACAGTGAAGGAGATGTGGGTTAGGTTCTTAGTGGGCTGGAGCCAGCTTCCATGGGCTCAGGAGAGCTGATTGTTAAATTTTAAGCATGGCCATTTATACCATGGAAATCTGCAAAACTTTGTACAACATTTATTCATTTGTTAGTTTTACTGATTGTCTAGACTTCAGAAAATGATGAAAGAAACGTGAATGATGAAGATTAAACTGAAATCTTGATGCCTTTTGGAAAGAGCTGGTAGTTAAACATTTATCAGCACACCCCTAGAGGGGCAAGGGAGTGAGCAGTATATTGGGATACTTTCCTAATGACCAAAAAGAGATTGTGTTCTCCTATGGAGAGGTGAGTTGGGCTTCCTCAGAAGGTGATGGACATCCTTCCCTGGGAATTTAATTTTTTATCTTTTATTGTTTTAAACCCTTTACCTTCCATCTTAGACTCAATACTGTGTATTGGTTCTAAGGCAGAAGAACGGTAAGGGCTGGACAATGGGGGTGAAGTGACTTGCCCATCAGTTGCCTCACTTGGGGTGGCCTCAGGCTGTATTCATCAGCCTCTGGTGGTTTCACCCTTTCTCAGTGGTTCTGGCCAGCTTCCCCAGGAGCTGGGGCCAAGGCAGGATGTGTAACCCTGGCTTGGCTCCCTGTGGGGCAGGGTGTGGGTGCCACCAGGAGGAGAGGGGTGTGACCTCGAGAGCCCCCAGGCCCAGCCTGCCCCTCTCCAGGGGAGGCAGGGACACCCCAGTGGGAGCCACCATCCACAGGCTCACGGATATGGAGGGAGGCTGCAGAACACAAAATATTAGAACAATTCCAGGATTAGGATCATAGAGTGAGAGCTGGAAGGGAATCTTCGAGTCCACAGAGCACAGGCTGCTGGGCAGGGAGTCAGGAAGACATGAGTTCCAGTCCTGCCTCAGACTCCTACTAGCTCTGTGACTTTGGCTAAATCGCCTAATCTCTCTGGCAGCCTGAATTTCCTCATCTGTAAAATGGGGCTAATAACAGCACATACTTCCTGGAATTGCTGCGAAAGACTCTCTGTAAAGCATTTAGTGCCTGGCACATAGTAGGGACAATAGAAAAGCTTATCCCCGGCCCCTAGCAACCCCTCACCGGTCAGAGGTTAAGTGACTCACCAAAGTCACGTAGACTGTGAGAGACTGAACTTCTCTGACTCCCAGTCCAGCCTCCCCAGGGCTGCCTCCTCCTTCCACAATGCTTTCAGAGAATTCGAGAGAGGGAAGGCAAATATGGAATATGCTCACCGCCATTTACAGAAGACTCAGGGATGACGCCAGGGAACTTGGGCTCCCCAGGAGCAGAGCCTGGAGGCTGCCCCTGGTCTCTGGATTCCCAGGCCTAGCTCTGTGCCTGGACCCCTTCCTCTGCCCTCTATCCTCACTGAAGGCCTTTTCCCAGGTCCCAAGTGCTCCTTTTCTGCACAGATTTTCTATGATCAAAGATAAACTCCTTGAGGGCAGGCGAAGATCATCTGAGATGACCCGTAACTATGTTGTTCAGTCGTGCCCAAATCTTTCTGATCCCCCCCACCTTGGGCTTTTCTTGGCAAAGATCCTGGAGTGGCTGTCCATTTCCTTTTCCAGTTTGTCTTTCCAGATGAGGAAACTGAGGCAGACAGGATAAATGACTTGCTCAGGGTCACACCACCAGTAAGTGTCTGAGGCTGGATTTGGATTTGGGTCTTCCTGACTCCTGGCTGCCGCCACAGTCTAGGTGTGAGGGGGTCAGAAGAGAGAACGAGAGGGAGGTCACAGTGGCTACATCGACAGGAATCGAGGATGACCCTGAGGTTGGGATCTGGGATGGGGGTGAGGAAGGGGGGACGGCCTGAGTTTGAGACATCCTCAAGATCTCCAGGTCGAGATATCCGCCAGAGAGTTGGCGATATGAGGGCGGGGACTGGATAGGGAGAGCCTTGGGGAGCTGCTGTGAAACCCCAAGGGAAACGGCACACGGAGAGGGGAGGAGAGGAGAGGGCCCAGGACAGAGTCCCTCAGACACTTGGGGTTAGTGGGGGGGGGGGACCTGGATGAGGAGGATCCAGCAGAGGAGGCAGAAAACGAGCGGTCAGAGAGGGAGGAGGGGAGCCAGGAGAGAAGCTGTCCTGAAGACCTAAAGAGAAGAGAACATCCGGGATGAGAGAGTGACCCTCAGTGTCCAAAGCTGAAGACACTGTGTGGATGGAGAAAAGGCCACTGGAGCCGGCAATGGAGACATTTGTAGTGACTTTAGAGAGAGCAGTTTTGTTTGAATGATGAAGCAAAAGGCATTTATTCACTCACCCATCCATCAAATATTTATTAAGCAACCCTGGAGGCTGAGAGGACAGAGAGTGAGCTCTAGAGTCCAGAGGCCCTGAGTTCTATTTTGACTTCAGACACATGCTAGCTGAGAGACCTTGGGAAAGTCACTTGACCCCAAAAGCTTAGTCTTTACCACTCTTCTGTCTTGGAACAGATAGTATTAATTCTAAGACAGAAGGTGAGGGTAAATAAACAAACAAACAAAAAAAAAAAACTTTTTGCAACCTAGTATAATGGGTAGAGCTAGATTTGAATGAAAAAAAAAACCCCAACAAACCTGGGTTCAAATTATGCCATCATGTTAGTTTAGTGACCTTGAGATTTTGAGCCTTAATTTTCTCACCTGAAAAGCGTAGATCATAAAAGAACTTACTGTGTAGGCTTAAATGAAATAATGAATGGAAATGGCTTTTCAGACCTTAAAGTTCTGTAGAAATGTGAGTCGTTGTCATTGCCAGCACAGAAAGCAGATCGTGTCTTTATTTCACAGCACAGTGAATGATAGCTTTGCTCTTCATGAACTTTCCTTGGCTCCCTATTGCCTAGACCACTATTGTACAGAGAGAGAGAGACACACACACACAGAGAGAGAAGAAACAGAGAGAGAGAGACAGAGACAGAGAGACAGAGAGAGAGAAACACACAGAGAAAGACAGAAAGACATAGAGAGACAGAGAGACACAGAGAGAGAAGAAACACAGAAAGAGACAGAGAGACAGAGAGACAAAGACAGAGACAGAGAGACAGAGACAGAGACAGAGAGAGACAGAGAGAGACAGAGAAACACACACAGAGAAAGACAGAAAGACATAGAGAGACAGAGAGACACAGAGAGAAGAAACACAGAGAGACAGAGACAGAGAGACAGAGAGAGACAGACACACACACACACAGAGCACACTTTTAAAATTCTCCAAGTGCTTTATATGTTATCTTGTCTGATGCTGCTAGGGTCACTATGAGGTTGGTGCTATTATTAGCCCCATTTTATAGAACAGGAAACTGAGATAGACAGAGGTTGAATGACTTGCTCAGGATTTTACAGATGTGCGAGTATATGGCAGAATTCGAACTCATCTTCCTAACTTTGGTTCTAAAGCGCTACTCACTGCACCACCCAGCTGCCTTATCACGCGATATTGCTATGGACTGATCCGACTGATCATTTGCATAATCCGTATCTATTCCCAATACACACACTCACTGGTCCGCGTACTTACATACATGCCTAAACTTTCCTGGACAGCGCCATGGGGCGCCAGAGTCGGCAGGCGCTGGGCAGGCGCTGGGCAGGCGCTGGGCAGGCGCTGGGCAGGCGCTGGGCAGGCGCTGGGCATCTGAGAAGGGCTGCCTTTGGGCTCAGCCCCGGGGATCAAAACTCGCTTCCCAAATAAGCGGGGCCAGTTTGGGCCCTCCAGTGCTTACCTTCCACGGGAAAGGAGGTGCCGAGGGCCGGGTGGGGCTCCCCGCGGGGCCTGTTGGGGGAGCAGAGCGCACCTTCCCCGGGCTGGCCCAGAACTAGGGCCCGGAGGGATTCCCTGAGGGGAGGCGTCGAAGGGCGCTCCAGGCTGAGCAGCTACCAAGGCAGTGGCGTGAGAGGAGCGTCCACACCGCACCAAGGAGTCTGTATTTACTCCCGAGGCGGAGGGGAGCCCCGGCCCTCCCCCCTTCAGGCAGCGGCGTCGGGGAAGGACTCAGAGACGGCGGCCAGGCAAAGAGAGCCTGAGCTGGGCAGCGGCGGGAGCGGAGCGAAGGGAGGGAGGGAGAGACTGGCCCGGGCCGAAGCACCAGGGTCTGGAGCTGCGGGGCGAAGGCGCGGGAGCAGGCCGGGGGGCCTGGGAGGCTGCGGGAGCTCCCCACAGAAAGGGGGGCGCCGCGAGGAGAAAAGACCCCGAATTCGGCCGGGCACCGCAGAGTCGGAGCGCCCTGCCGCAGGGGCGTTCGGGGTGGGGATGCCCAGCAGGCAGCCGCCTCCCGGAAGGAGCGCCGGGAATAGGAGGGCCTGCGGGTAGCTTCTGCCCAGAGTTCGTCTGAGAGAGGGAGGAGGGCCCTAACGTAAGCCAAGCCTGGTGGGGAGAGCAGGGGCCATGCAAGGCTTTGTAAAGATGGAGGAGAGCAGACCCATTGGTGGGCAGGAGAGAAGGAAGCTAGAGGGGGGATGCTGAGTGCGGGCGAGTTCCCAGAGAAGGAAGAGCTGGCACCGAGGACCCGTCTAACTTGGAAATTCTGCCACTGTAGGAACCCGACTTCTCCAGGTCACCCAATGCTAAGAATGGGGCAGTGAGGGAGAGGAGAATTCAAACCCAGGCCTCCTTCCGCCGAAGCAGTTCCATTTTTTTTAAATTTTTTAATTAAAAAAATTTTTTTAAACCCTTAACTTCTGTGTATTGGCTCCAAGGCAGAAGAGTGGTCAGGGTGGGCCATGGGGGTCAAGTGACTTGCCCAGGGTCACCCAGCTGGGAAGTGTCTGAGGCCAGATTTGAACCTAGGACCTCCTGATTCTCAATCCACTGAGCTACCCAGCTGCCCCCAATCAGTTCCATTTTTGCTCTACCTCGATGCTGCTCACTGTGCTGACTTTCTTTTTTTTTAATTCTCAAAAAGAATTTATTATATTTTATTTTCTAGAAAAATTTTCCACGGTTACATGATTCATGTTCTTACTTTCCCCTTTACCCCCCCCCCCCCAATAGCTGACACGCTTTTCCACTGGTTTTAACATGTGTCATCAATGGAGACTTATTTCCATATTATTGATAGTTGCCTTGGTGTGGTCAATTCCAGTCTACATCCCCAATCATGTCTGCATCAACGTGTGTTCGAGCAGTTGTTTTTCTTCTGTGTTTCCTCTCCTGCAGTTCTTCCCCTGAACGTGGGTAGCATCTTTTCCATGAATCCCTCAGGATTGTCCTGGGTCATTGCATTGCTGCTAGTACAGAAGTCCTTGCATTGCTTTCGATTGTACCACAGTGTATCAGTCTCTGTGTATCATGTTCTCCTGGTTCTGCTCCTTTCACTCTGCATCACTTCCTGGAGGTCTTTCCAGTTCACATGGAATTCCTCTAGTTCTTCCTTTATCACTGTGCTGACTTTCAATGGAGCTCAATAGTTAGGAAACGAAGTTTCTCATTTTTTTTTTAACCCTTAACTTCTGTGTATTGGCTCCTTGGTGGAAGAGTGGTAAGGATGGGCAATGGGGGTCAAGGGACTTGCCCAGGGTCACCCAGCTGGAAAGTGTCTGAGGCCGGATTTGAACCCAGGACCTCCCATCTCTAGGCCTGACTCTCCATCCACTGAGCTACCCAGCTGTCCCCCCCCCCCACTTTATTTAAACCCTTACTTCCGTCTTGGAGTCAATACTGTGTATTGGCTCCAAGCCAGAAGAGTGGTAAGGGTAGGCAATGGGGGTCAAGTGACTTGCCCAGGGTCCTCATTCTTTCCGTATATTTTGGGAACGATTTAGGGAAAAAATTAGTAGAGACTCTTACCTGCCCAGGGAGACCTTTGGTGGGTTTGAGAGCTAAATGGATGAATGTCTTAATAAATGAAGGAATCTTAAGCCACAACAAAGACCCTGAGGGTGCTGAGTGACTCAGACTCTGGGCAATAATGAAAAGCAGGCGGGTAACCAAAGTAGGACATTTAAAACTCCATCTTTGTTGGCTCAGGGACCTCATTCAAGAAGACAATGGATGACAAAGCCCTGGAGTCCGGATTGGCAGGGACCTCCGGGGTGAGCCCATCCCAGAGGAGATAATCCCCAGGACAGCATCCCCAGCAAGTGGTCCCTTCCCTTTCCTTGAAGACCTTTGGTGGAGACGTTCTCTGAGCTCTCCTGGCAGCACGTTCCTTTCTGGAACAGCTCTCGTCATCAGTAAGTTTTCTTGATATTAAAGCCAAATTTGGGGGCAGCTACGTGGCTTGGTGGTTTGAGGGCCAGGCTTGTGGGTTCAAATCTGACCTCAGACACTTCCTAGCTGTGTGACCCTGGATAAGTCACTTAACACACATGAGTCTTTACCACTCTTCTGCCTTGGAACTGATTCACAGGAAGGATTCTAAGACAGAAAAAACCCAAACCAAACACCTAAATTTACCTCTTTGAAAATTCTAACCAGTTCAGGTGTTCTAGCAGCCCTTTACATGTGAGTGTGAATGAGTCTCCTTTCTGGGAGATGATTTTCTGCAAACACGCTTTGAGAAGGGGAAGAGAGAGAGAGAGCCTGGGGGAACAGGGCTGACAAGAGGGGGGAGAGAACATCACGGAGGGGGAATCTTACCTTTCAAATTTGCCTGTGTGCAAAGGGAGGGGGGAAGAGGTACTTGGGGCAGGGACACCTGAGTTCAGATCCTGCCTCTGGCACTTACCAACTCAGCCTCCGCTTTCTCATCCCTAAAATGGGGATAAGGACGCCACCAACCTCAAATGGGTGGTTGTGAAAACGAAATGAGATGATAGGGCAAAGAGTTCCGCACACCTTAAGGTGCTAATGTAAATACAAGTTAGTATTATTATTAATGGAGAAATAGAGGCTCGGTGCTTGAAGGGACCTCAGAATTCCCTCCTGAATATGCGGGTAAGTGGCCGGCTGTCCTTTCTTTAAAGGCTGCCAGTGAGGTAACCCTCTAAAGGAGGGGATGGCGAGGCTGAAGTCATGAAGCAGGAGCTGGGATTCGAACCCAGGTCTCTGGTCGCCTGGCACTTCCCACTAGATTGATGTGTACGGATATACTCGTATCTACATGATCCCCCCCAAAGGATCCCAGGCTTCTTGAGGGCACAGATTGTTTTTGTCTTTATCTCCCCAGCGCCCAGTGTGGCATCCAGCGCCCAGTAGGTGTTCGATTAAGCTTGCTAAGGGATTTATTGAAGGAAACCAAATGACCTCATCCCTGAGCCCCGACTTCTTTCCTCTGATGCAGAGATGAACCAGCCGCTCCTTGTGTGTTAGCCTGAGTGGAAACTTTTGTCCTTCAGTTGTTTGGGTCGTGTCTGACTCTCCTGACTCCATTTGGGGTTTTCTTGGCAAGATCTGGCCATTTCCGTCTCCAGACCATTGTACAGATGAAGAAACTGAGGCAAACAGGGTGAAGGGACTTGCTCTGAACTGGAAAAGCCGTGACCCCCAGGATCTGGCCCACAAGCCCCTTCCTCGGCTTATTGCAGTGAGGCATGTTTGCTGACAAAGGAGACCCTTCAAGGAATTCATTTCCAGGATTAGAATAGCAGCCGCAGCGGGAAGAGCATCCTTGTCGGGCCGTGACTCTGTGGAATGCCCGCTTGTGCCCATTTGGAGGGAGATGGGATGTGGAAGAAGGCAGCAAGCTGGAGGCAGAGCCCTCGGCTGTGGGGATGCCAGAGAGAGAGAGATGCCCTTCTGGCCCCCCGATGTCTTCCAGGCATCATCGGCCAACATTGGGGCTCCATTGGCTGAGCAGACACCGATCATGGGACGCCGAGGGGAGACTCCATCTATTTCCTTCTGCTGTCACAGCCCCCTCCCCCCTGGATGATGGCCACAAAGCCTTCTAACCATGGCAGGTGAAGGCACCTGAGGTCTCACCTTATCCAGCTTGGGGGCAAGTGGGCAGGATGTCCCCATAGCCTATCCCAGCCCCTGGCTCAGAGCTATTCACCCAGTATCTCAGAGCAAGTCCTAGTAGAGAAACAGCACTAGTGTCAAAGCCAGAGGACCTGGATTCAAATCCTGAATCTTCTATCCATCACTGGCAAATAATAGATTCACTTCTTGGGAACTCTGTAAAAGGAGCGAGTGGAGCATCCTTGGAGCAAGCAGGAGTTTGCTAAGTACCTACTATGTGTCTGCCTGGGCTCAGACCAGAGACCCAGAGACAAAGACAAAGTGTTAGCTGCCCCCCCCAGGAGCTTCCACGGTCTACCGAGCGACATCTCCCCAATGAGGCTGATGGTCCTTCCCTCCATTAAAAAACACGCAATGAAGAAGAGTTTCCAGCTCTCCCGGGGCCCCGGAGAGGAGACCGCGGTGACCCACCAGGAACAAGGTGATGGCTCAGGGACTCTCCTACATGCCACTTGACTGTCCTAGAAACAGGGCCATCTAAGCCTTCCCGGCCTTGAGATCTGAACAGAGGAAGGGACTTGTCCGAACTGCACACACTAACAAGGGCTAGAGAGAGCCCATCGACCAGCTTTTCTGACTCTAAGTAGAAAGCCTTGAACTGCTTAGTTTTTTCATCTGTAAAATGAGTGGATTGGATTAGATGATCTTGAGGATTCCCAGCTCTGTGCCTCAGTTTCCCCATCTATAAGATGAAGGAGTTGGGGGCAGAGCCAAGATAATGGAATAGCCCCCCCCCCCACAACTCTTCCATATAAATCTGGGAAATATAGCCAAATAAGTCCTGATTAGGAAATACAAGAAAGAATTCAAGGGAGTCATTTTTCAAATCCAGGGTGGCAAAAGGGAGCCTGGCAGAGAGGCGTGTGGACCATCGGAGGGGATCGAGCCAAGAACGGCCATGGAGAGCATTCCAACATGAGGCTGTGCCAAAGTCGAGAATAGGTCCCAGACCCACAGATGGCGGCCCGCCCTTGTGCGGGGCATAAGAACTGGTGTCAGGAGCCAGTTCTGTTGCTTAGTGTCCAGTTCTAGGTTCCAGATTCAGGTTGGACTGAAAAGGGCAGCTGGTGGCACAGTGACTAAGGCAGGGGCTCCCAAACCAAGGGTTTTTGGCCTGCCGCTCCCTTTCCAGAAGAAATATGACTTAGCCCCCTGGAAATTAATTTTTTAAAATTTTAATTAGCAATTAATAAGAAAGATCAATGCACCTGTGGCCATCACCACTCCCTGGATCACTGCAGCACCCACCAGGGGGCGGTGGCGCCCACTTTGGGAATCACTGGACTAAGGGGTCAGAGACTGTGGAATATCACATTTATTGTCAGATTTTTATTTTTATCTTTTGTATTTTGATTGATTTTGCTAATGTTTTTTCTTTTTAAAAAATCCTCCATTAGGTGGAGCCAAGATGGCGGCTTAGTAGCAGGGAAAGCTGGAACCACTCCAAGAATCCTTCTAAAAAATTCTCCAGATGAATTTCTGGGAGATAGATGGGGTAAGAGATCATGTAAAACAAAATATTTCTATAAAAATTATTAAAAAAAAGACAAAATGAAGGAGATGAACTAGATCAGTGAGGGGCAAACTATAGCCTTTGGGCCAGACGCGGCTCCCTGAAATATTCTATCCCACCCCACGACATTATTCCTGATCTGATGAATACAATGAGTAGGATACAGTACAATGAAACTTGGAAAGAGTTGCCTTAGAAACAGACTGACAAAGGAACATTTCCTTTCCTTTGGCCCCTCTTCAAAGAGTTTGCCCATCACTGAACTAGATGTTCCTTGAGGCCCCTTTTAGTTTCTGTGACTTTCCTACTAAATGATCCAAATGGATGAGCATGTAAAAAGCTTTGCAGACCTTGTGACACTGTATTTTTATTACTGGAAATGTGGTTTGTGAGACTGAAACCCCAAATTTGAAGTTGTCTTAGAAAAAAATGTATTTGGTCATTTGGTTGAGGTGGGCAAGAAGGGGTGTCTCTGTCTCCCCAGGATTTTTTTAACCCTTAACTTCTGTGTATTGGCTCCTAGCTGGAAGAGTGGTAAGGGTGGGCAATGGGGGTCAAGTGACTTGCCCAGGGTCACCCCGCTGGGAAGTGTCTGAGGCTGGATTTGAACCCAGGACCTCCCATCTCTAGGCCTGACTCTCCATCCACTGAGCTACCCAGCTGTTCCTGTCTCCCCAAGATTTTGACAAGGGCTTTCCCACTCGAGTCACATGCATTTCAGTGAAGCGATTTCTTAAAGAAGGTGACGGGAAGGCCAGACGGATTGAGCTCGATATTAGAAAATGTAAACATTCAATAAAATCTGAGTGTGGCCGTCTAGCCAGGTCCGAATTCTCAGAATGGCCTCATCTAATCGAAGGCCCGAAAGGATCGCCATTTGCTTGGGGAATGGCCAAGTGGTCCTGTGTCCGTGGAAGCATGGAGGCATGTTTTACTGGGTTGACATGTTTACCTTAAGCTAGGAACTTCCTACACAAGGCCATGTGCTTGGGTTATTTCATCACCTAAGCACGCCAATAAAAAAGCTCATTAAAGAGAGCTTTGTTGCGTGGTGTCTCTGTTGGTCAGATAGAATAAAGGGAAAGAGTCCCGAAGCACAGGGCAGCCCGTCTTCAAGTGGAGATGGGAGCCCGCTCGGTGGCCCCGTCTTCACTAAGGCATGCCCTCGCTGTGGCCACGTGGCTCTGGTCTGGCCCCGGAGATCGTGATTGTGCTACTTCTCTGGCCCCGTCTCCTGGAAAGGGAGCCAGATGTTTCTAGGGAATTTTTATGGGACTTGAACACATCTGGATTGTTGGAGCCATGTTGTCACCCTGCTGAGTTCAAATCCAAGCCAATTGCTGGTCTTAGTCCTAAATTAAAATGCCGGAGTTGGAAAGGCCCTCAGGTCTTCCTTGCCTCAGAGAATTTAAGTGACTTGATCAGGGTGGCCCCGAGGCAGGATTTGAACTCAAACCTTCCTGACTCCAAGCCTTCTGGCCACTCTTCTGCCTTGTTGCCTTTGTTTATGGCTCTTCCTCAAAGGGAAGTTGTTAGTGGTTCAGGGCTGCGGTAGAGGGAGGTCTCCAAGGATCTCTGCTTGGCCTTGAGCGGCTCCACATTCTTATCAGTGATATGGATGAAGGCAGAGCCGGACGGGATGCTCACTGACTCAGAGATGATGGAGTAGGTGCTTAGCAAATGTCTGATAACTGGCATAAAGCTGGGAGGGACGGAGTCAAGAGAATCTTGACAGGCGGGAGCATTGAATGAAATCGAGTAGGGAGAAGCACAAAGTCGTAGGATTGGATACCCCCAAAGAGTCAGCTTCATGAGTACGAGGCAGGGGAGACAAGGTTTGACAGCACTTCGTCTGCAGGAGATGCCAGGCTTTTAGAGGACTGAAGCCTTGAGATGAGTCAGCTGTGGGTGAGATATCCAAATAAGCTAATGGGATGTCGGGGGGCCCATGAGGAGAGGCACAACTTCCAGGAACAGAGAAGGGAGTGTCCTTCCTTCTGCCCTCATCAGACCTCATCTGGAGTTCTGGGATCAGAGCTGGACACCATGGCTTAAGAAAGACATCAATCAGCTGGACAGCGTCCAGGGAAGGGCAACTGGCATGAGGAAGGGCCTGCAGTCCAGGGCATGGACATTTTTAGATTGGAGAAGACTTCAAGAGGGACCCAAACTGCATTCGAGTATCTAAAGGGTCATCTTGTGAAGAGGGATTCGATTTCTTCTTTTTGTCCAGAGAAGGAAGAACCAGGAGCCATGGTTGGAGGATGCCTAGAGGCTAATTTAGGTTTGGTGTCAGGAAAAAGCTCCCTAATAATGAGAGCTATCCCAAAGGGGGCTCTTTTGCTTTGATAGGGAGTAAGTCCTCTCTCTTTGGAGGTCTCCAAGTGGAGATGTAGGTGACCAGGTGAATGATCACTTGACGGGTATGTTATGGTGGAGATACTTTTTGGCTGTAGGTTGGAGGAGATGTCTCTTCTGACTCTCAAGTCAATTCTCCTTCCATATGGCAATTCTTGAGATGGTAGAAGACCACTGTCAGACCTCCTCCGGATCTTCTTCTCCAGATGAAACATTCCCAATTTGGAGGCAGCGAGGTGGCTTAGTCAATAGAGTGCTGGCCTTGGAGTCAGGAAGCCTGAGGCATCCATGTGGTCCTAGGCAAGTCATTTAACTTATGTTTCCTCAGTTTTCTCAACTGTAAATGAGGTAAGTGCTCACAGGATTGTCGTGAGGTTCAAATGAGATAATATTTAAGTGATTAGCATAGTGAGCCTGGCAAACATAGTAGGCACTTATGTGTGTATTCTCTTCCCTTTTCAAATTTTATTCTTATGACATGGATTACCATGAGGCTCTCTTAGCTCTAAAGGACATATTCCTATCTATCAAAATAGCACATTTTTTGGTGTATTAAGTATTTAGGCATTAAGTATTCAGTAATTTGGATCTTCTTATGGTCACTACAGTGTAGGGTTACTTTACATTATTTTTATGAGGAAAAGTTTCTCCATAAATAGAATTTTTTTAACTTTTTACCTTCTGTCTTAGAATTGGTACTACATATTAGTTCCAAGGTAGAAGAATGGAAAGGGTGAGGCAATTGGAGTTAAGTGACTTGCCCAGGGTCACCCAGCTAGGAAGTATCTGAGGCTAGATTTGAACCCAGGACCTCCTATCTCAAGGCCTGGATCTCTAGCCACTGTAATGGAGGATTGGAGGAATATTAACTATTACTATTTGTGGGTTCACACTGGGGTGAGAGAGACTATATATAAACGAATACCTAAATAATCCTCACAACACCACTGAGTCACCCAGCTGCTCCCATAAATATAACTTTAATATTCTATGATCTTCTGGTACATAATCTGATTTCTGCAGAACTTCCTCTCCTCATTGCACTGCAGACTCTGTCCCATGATAGTAACCTCTGAAAACTGCTTGAAGGTTAGGATAATTTCATATCTGCCATAGTATTCCTATCACATAGCATTTTGTATACAGTAGGTGCCGAGAAATGTTCATTGAATCGAATCATAATCAATCTTTATATAATACTTTGTCTTGTATTTCTAGTGCCTGATAGTTTCCCTCAGATATCTTTGAAGTGGAAGTAGGAAGGGATTTCTTAGAAGATCCTTTGGCTTTGTTGAGTTGATGCATGAGTTGCTATAAGGGTAAATTGTCACTTGCTTTCCCTTACATGGTTGTCAAAACCTTTTGTCAGTCCATGTCTGTCTCGGATACATTGACAAGAAACAAGACCACAGTAGAGTATGTTATTGGCCCCATTGATGCCACTTTGTGACCTGTTCCTCTTTAGGGAATGGTAAAGGGAGGCTGCCATTCCAAATCTGTGGTCCATTGTTGTGCCTCCTCAGTAGAATAGTTCTGGGATGGTTTTTATTCCTACCACAGAGTCCTATACTTGGTGGATGCTTTATCGATATCTGTTGAGTTGCAGGATGCTTTGTTATTAATACCTTCATTCCTTCTGTTATTCATTTATCCATCCATCCATCCATCTATCCATCCATCCATCCATCTATCCATCCATCCATCTATCCATCCATTCATCCATCCATCCATCTGTCCATCCATCCATCCATCCATCCATCCATCCATCCATCCATCCATCCATCTACCCATCCATCCATCTGACCACCAATCCATTCATCCAACCACAAATCCATCCATCCATCCATCCATCTGACCACCAATCCATTCATCCAACCACAAATCCATCCATCCATCCATCCATCCATCTGACCACCAATCCATTCATACAACCACCAGTCCATCCATCCATCCATCCATCCATCCATCCATCTACCCATCCATCCATCTGACCACCAATCCATTCATCCGACCACAAATCTATCCATCCATCCATCCATCTATCATCCATCTAATCATTCATGCATTCATTCCTCTATCCATCTATTCATGTATCCACTCAACTATCTATAACAAGTTCTTGGTGAATGAATGAAAGGACAAGTTGTACTAAAGAAAAAGTCTCAGGAAATCATTTGGGGGAGGGTAAAGCCATGAGATCAAATGGAGCAGTGGCTTTCTGTTATGAGAAGGACACATTCTCTTTTGAGAGCGGCTGGCCTTGACCTTGTAGACTCTGGCCGAGTGTGTCCCCGAACAAAGGCCTGACACCAAATGAGGGGAAGAATGAGCTCGTCTGTCCTTTAGAGGGAGCCGGGCCATGGAGGAAGTGACCTTTGAATCCAGGGAATGTGGCTGATGGAAGGTAGCAGGGAAAGAAGTGAGACCTTCACCTTTTGCCTCCAGATGACCTAATTTACCAGGCTGGGTATTAAAAAGAAGATACAGGCCGGAGGCACATTTCCCAAATCTCTCTGCCCTTCAAGGCTTTTTGAGAGCTAGAATGAGGATGGCTGGTTTCCTGGCTCTCTGCCTCTTTTCCATGTGAAGGCACAGCCATCGTGCTTACAGGACCCATGGTGGCCATTGTTCTGCAACATGGTGACCGAGACCTCTTTTCATCTCTCAGTCTTCTCTCTCCTGGACCTTTCAGCCCTTAGAACTGACCTCTATCCTTTGGGATTCGCCTCTGTATTTGTTTGCATGAGTGAATCTGTACGCTTTCAGCATTAGAGCTTAAATTCCTCGTGCAAAGAAATTATTTTGATTGGCTGGCACATTCGTTTCAGAGCTAAAATTGCCCTCAGGTAATTAATGTATATTTTGGTCTTATGTGTTTAACAAGTAGATACATTTATTTTCACTGAGAAAAATGTGTTATTTTGATAGATAGGAATATTTCTTTTGGAGCTAAGATAGCCTCAAGCTAATTCTGGCAGAGCCTGGCCTCTTGTGGTTGACAAGTAGACATACCTATTTTCACAGAGAAAAAAGTGCTCAGAATTGATGGTACCAGCTGGGGGAAGAGTGGGGCCCCACAGGTTACTTTGCCAATGTCATGTTCTGAGGGATTAGAAGACAAATTCTCAGAAAACTGAGGACCAACTTCATTTACTCTATTTATAGTTTTAACAGTCACTGGGTGATTGGGGAAGAGTGAGAATTTATTTACTTATTTATTTTTAAAGACTGATTCTCCCTATCTTACCTAGCTGGAAATTCAGGAGCTACTTATAGATTACTATGATCAGTAAGGGAACTTCTTTTTCTTCTTTTTTTTTTTTTTTTGGTAATTTATTTATTTATTTAGTACCAATTACATGTAATAAATTTCCACATAAGTTTTCTGAAGTCATATGATCCAAATGACCTCCTTCTCTTCTTCCCTCCCCCTTCCAGATTTGGCAAGCAATTCCATCTGGGTCATACTCATAATTTCCATATTGCTCATTTTTGTAAGGGAATTATAAAACCAAAATCTCAAATCATATGCCCAAATAAACAGGAGAACAATTACATACTTTGATCTGCATTCTAATTCCAATAATTCTTTCTCTGGGTAGCATTCTTTGTTCTAAGTCCTTCAGAATTGTCCTGGATCACTGTATTGCTGGGAGTAGCCAAGTCTTCACATTTGATCATCCCACAATATTACAGTTACTATGTACAATATTCTCCTGGTTCTGCTTGTTTCACTCTGCATCAGTTCATGTAGGTCTTTCCAGCTCTTTCTGACATCATTCTGTTCACCATTCCTTACAATGCAGTAATATTCCATCATATACCACAATTTGTTCAGCCATTCCCCAGTTGTTCGACATCCCTTTAGTTTCCAATTCTTTGCCACCACAAAAAGCAAAGCTATAAATATTTTTGTACACATAGGTCCTCCCCACTCCATGCTGTTTTTTTAATCTCTTTGAGATACAGACCTAGTAATGATATTACTAGGTCAAAAGGTATACATTGTTTTATAGCCCCTTGGGCATAGTTCCAATGGTTGGACCATTTCACAACTCCACCAACAATGCATTAGTGTCCCAATTTTACCACATCCCCTCCAACATTTATTATTTGCCTTTACTGTCATATTGGGCAATCCAATAGTTGTGAGGTGGTACCTCAGAGTTGTTTTAATCTGCATTTCTCTAATCAAGAATGATTTAGAACATTTTTATATGATTATTGATAGCTTTGATTTCTTCATCTGAAAATTGCTTGTTCATATCTTTTACCATGTATCAACTGAGGAATGACTTGTAGTCTTCTAAATTTGATTTTGTTCTTTATGTATTTGAGAAATGAGACCTTTATTAGAGAAATTTGTTATAAATTATTTTTCCCAGTTTGTTGTTTCCCTTCTAATATTGGTTGTATTGGTTTTGTTTGTACAAAAACTTTTAAAATTTAATATGATCAAAATTATTCATTTTACAACTTGTAATGATCACTATCTCTTCTTTGGTCATAAATTCTCCATAGATCTGACAGATAAACTATTCTATGCTCCCCTAATTTATTTATAATATCACGCTTTATGTTTAAGTCATATATCCATTTTGGACTTTGTCTTGGCATAGGGTAGGAGATATTGATCTAAACCTAATTTTTTGCAATTCTGTTTTCCAATTTTCCCATCAGTTTTTGTCAAATAATGAGTTCCTATCCCCAAAGTTGGGATCTTTGGATTTATCAAACACTAGATTGCTGAGGTCATTTACCCATAATCTATTCCATTGATTCACCCTTCTATAAGTACCAGATTGTTTTGATCATTACTATTCTATAGAAGAGTTTGAGATCTGGAACTGCTAGGTCACCATCTTTTACAATTTCCCCCCTTTCGTTCCCTTGGTATTCTTGATCTTTTGTTCTTCCAGCTGAATTTTGTTATTATTTTTTCTCTTCTATAAAATAGTTTTTTGGTAGTTTGATAGGCATGACACTGAATAAGTAAATGAATCCAGGTAGAATTGTCATTTTTAGTACATTGGCTCAGCCTACCCATGAACAATTAATGTTTTTCTAATAGTTTAGATCTAACTTTATTAGTGTGAAAAGTGTTTTGTAATTGTGCTCATATAATTCATGTGTTTGTCTTGGTAGATAAATTCCCTAGAATCCTACTTCATTTTTAACACGGGCAAGTTTGCCCCTTCTAAGGAATCCTGCTGGCTCCTCACCCCTAGGGATTAATCATTTTTGTGCCGAGAGTAGTACAGACACCCAATCAGCTCAGACTACTGTTCTTTAAAATCCCTAAGTTCAAGGGATCCATCAACCTTTGCCTCCCTAGGAGCTGGGATGGCAGAACCAGCACTGGCAAGGACATGACAAGTTACGTAGACTAATAGGAAATATCAGTCCAGAGAGATTCAGCAACTTGCTCAGGGTAACCCAGGTGGTCCTACTGAGGTCTGAACTCAGTATTTCACATTGGGGACTCTGATCCTTTTAAAGGAGAGGAATAAGAAAGACTTCCCAAGACCCATCATTTCTCAGCATTCCTTCACTGCACAGATGCAGGGCTCAGGACTTCCGTGGTTATTTATTGAGGGTGGCTTGGGTTACATTCATAAAATACACACTCCCCATTGACCCTAGGGTTCGAGGTGCGAGTGACCTCGAGGACCAGTGAGAAGCTCTGCCTCAGTCCAGCTCTGGGCATTTCTTCAGTTGAGAGGGGGGGTCACTAAACTTGCTGTTTTTCAAGGCCCACCTGGCACATGACCGAGTGGGTACTGAGCACCCCTTGAAGAGTGAGGAAAACCTTTTTGTATTTCCTACAGGGAAAATAAGGCACCGACACTTTTTGTTCTTAGTTTCTCATCTCAACACAATACATTAAACATTTATGAAGCGCCTACTATGCCCCGGATGCTGGGCTATGTGAATTGGGAGCTGGCTCTTTCTCTCTGAATCTCAGTTTCTACATCTGTAGAATAGGGTAATAATACTCATACTACCTCGTTATCTCCAAGAAGTATTATAAGGAAAGCTAAGCGGAAATGAGGAATTCCCATTGCTGAGATCAGTTAATAAACATCTATTAAATACCTACTATGTGCCAGACACTGTGCTTAGCATTAGAAGTACGAAATACATGAAGAATGGTCAGACCTTGCTCTCAAGGACCGTATAGGGGAATAACAGGGGAAGATGACCCAGAAATAAGTTGTAACAGCTGGGTTGGAGTGGGGTAGAAGGTCCCTAGTGCAGGGGAATGATGGAGGAATCCTGAGAAGGGAAGCCTGGTGGGAAATGAAATGACCAGTTGCATACAGGGCACCAAGAGACCTCTGGATGGTGGCCCCATGATGTTCTCCATGTTCTTGGGGTCAGTCTTTCCCTAAATCTGTACGCTAACTTTTATGTGTTGGTTTGTTTTATCTCCAGAATTAGCCTATTCAGAATTCCCCAGTGGGGATAACGGAGTAAATTTCCTTCACACAGTATAAATATGGTAATACTAGGGAAGTGGGAAAAATCCATCCCTAGAGATAGTGACATAAAAGCCAAGAGGTGAACTTTATCTCCTCTTCCAAGGTATCTGGGGCCCATCGCCAAGGACTCAACCAGTGCCAGGAATCTGGAAGAAAACTTGGACTTTGAGAATTTGGTTCAAATCTACATTCACTACTAATTCATCATGTGATTTTGGACTAATGCCTTATCTCTGTGAGCCTCAGTTTCCCCAGGGAAAAAGAAAAGCATTTGGATGAGATGACTTCTGGCTCTAGATTGATGGACATTTGGCATTTGTCCTGAGAACGAGATCATAGAATCACAGAATCTCAGAGCTGGAAGGCACCTCAGGAGCTTTCTAGCCCAAATCTTATCTGAAAGGAAATCCCAACTTGGATGAACTTGGTATGTGGCTTGGGAATTCAGGGGATCTTGAATTCTTCCTATGGTTAAATAAGGCTGTTTGGGGCTATCTGGGCTCATATGATTGTCTGAGGGGCAACATCAAGTGATGAATGACTAGACCCAGGAAGCCTGGGTTCAAATCCTATCTCAGATACTTGCTAGCTTATTACCCAGGGCAGGTCACTTGGATCCTTGGTACCTCAATTTCTTCATCCATAAAATGAAGAGGTTGGGATTGATAACTATTAACTTTTCTTCCTGTTTTAATCTATGATCCAATGATTGAACAAATGCATTTCATCCTCTCCCTCCCCCCACTTAGGGACATCACACAATGATTCTGGAGGGATGGCATCTGAACTAAGACTTCGAGGGAAAAAATAGATTTTGGCAGAAACAGATGAAGAGGACATTTGTTCTAAGCCTGTGAATGTTGGGAGGCTGGCAGAATGAGAGGAGTTAAGTTTGATTGAATTATTCTGGAGAGGGGATTAATGTGAAATAGTTTAGAAAGGTAAATTAGGGCTGATTATAGATGATCTTGAACATTAGACTAAGGAATTTACATATACAACTATGAGCACTTGGGAGTCTCAGTATGATTTTGAGTAAGATCAATGATATGATCAGGAAGCTATTTGAGAAGCTGCATGGAAGATGGATAAGGTAGAAGGAGAGAGTGGAGGTAGAAAGAACTAATTAAGAGGTTTTTTTAAGCCTTCACCTTCTGTCTTGGAGTCAATACCATGTATTGTCTCCAAGGCAGAAGAGTGGTAAAAGTAGGCAATGGAGGTCAAGTGACTTGACCAGAGTCACACGGCTGGGAAGTATCTGAAGCCAGATTTGAACCTAGGACCTCCCATCTTTAGGCCTGGCTCATAATCTACTGAGCTACCCAGCTGCCCCCTAATTAAGAGGTTTTTACAATGGTCCAGGTTTAAAGTGATGAGGACCTGAATGTTAGTAGTGTTAGAGTGGATTAGACATGAGAAATGTCATGGAAGTCACATGGTTAGGACTTGCCAACTATCTAGATGAGTCTTTCCTATTTAGCCCATTTAATGTTGCTATGTTTAGAGAAGTAGCTTGGCATGTTGGATAGAGGGCAAACCTAGAAGCCAGGAAAACCTGGTTTCCAGTCTTGCCTCTACCACTCTCTCTCAAAGTCTCAAAGGCACTGTCTGTCCATCTCATCTATTGTTCTCTTTTCCACTTGCCCTCAATTTTTCCCAACATTAGGGACTTTCCCAATGAGTCCCGTCTTCTCATTATGTGGCCAAAGTATTTAAGCCTCAGCTTCATTCAATATTTGGCTTTCAAATGAATAGTCTGAATACATTTCTTTAAGTACTGACTAATTTGATCTCATTGCTGTCCAAGAGACTCTCAAAAATCTTCTCCAGCACCCCAAGTAGAAAGTGTTGATTCTGCAACTCTCAGCTTTCTTTAGAGCCTCAGAACCAAACATCACTACTGGAAAAACCATAGTTTCGACTCTGTGGACCTTTGTTGGCAAGGTGATATCTATTCTTTTTAGTATGCTGGCCAGATTTGCCATCGATTTGCTCCAAGGAACAAACATTTTTTAATTTCATGGCTGTAGTCACTGCAGAGATCTTTGAGCGCAAGAATATGAAATCTGACACTGCTTTCATTTCTTCTCCTTCTTTTTGCCAGGAAGTGATGAGACCAGTTGCCATGATCTTAGGTTTTTTTGATATTAAGCTTCGAGCCAGCTTTTACACTTTCCACTTTCATCTTCCTTAAAGAGGCTCCTCAATACTTTTTCTCTTTGTGTCATCAGAGTGGAATCTTCTACATGGCTGAGATCGTTCTTATTTTTCCCGATAACTTTAATTTTGACTTTTGGACTCATCCAGTCTGACATTTATTTTGATGTATTCTGATATGAGTTAATTTCCTTTATTTTATTTTTTATTCAAAGATTTTATTTTCCAAATTACGTGTAATAATAATTTTCAACCTACGTCTTCCAAAATTATGAGATCCAAATGGGTTCCCTCCTTCTCTTCCCTCCCCTCTCTCCAGAGATGATAAACCATTTGATCTGGGTTATACATTTAGTAGCATCTGCATATAAATTAAAAAATAAAGTGACAATATGGAGCCTTGTCCTATTTTTTCTACAAGATGAGGTTGGCAAGCCCATTTTACAGTTGAGAAGACTGAGCCACTGAGAGATGAAGTGACTCCTCCAGAGTGTAGTGGATAGAATCAGTCTTGAGTTTCCTGGTTTAGTTCTCTCCTCTAGGCTGTCCAGAGGAGAGAAAGTTTAATTTTTTGGACTCTTTCCTCTTCAATGGGTACAGAGTCCTGCACAGAGTAGGCACTTGAGAAGTACTTATTGATTGACTATCTTTGATTGGCTCTGATGGATCTCTAAGCCCACATATTTGATAAGGAGAATGAAGAAAGCTTAGGGCACTAAGCTTTCTTCTGCTGCCTAGTGATGGGCACTTGCCATTGGGCCATGATGGACTTTCTTTTGTTGGCCCTTTTCAGATTGTTATGGAACCATAGAAAACCAAATCCCTGTTTGCCCTGGAGGCTTTTTCAAGTCCCTGAAAGGGCTCACCAGACCTTTGGCAGGCCCAGACCTGTAGTGAGGCTGGTCCTGAAGGTGGCCAGACCCACCTTCTTGGCTGGCCTGCCTGCCTCAGTTGCACACAAAAACCACAAAGGAAGAACGAGTCTTCCTCCTTCCCAGCAACTATCTGCCTCAGACAGCTCAATTCCCCTTGAAATATGGCTAGAATTTGTATACAAAGGAAGTATGAGTCACTCTGACAGCTTCAATTGGAGCTGAAAACGGGACGTGTTAAAGTCATTAGCCGTTCAAGTCGGACAAAAATGGTAAACAGTTGGGCAGGGCCATTCGCTCCTCGAGCACGGTTCGGAGTGTCCCGGGGAGAGAAGAGACAACCTCGGAGAGGAAGAACTTCTAGATGGAGAGAGCTCGAACCCTGCTGTCCTCTGTCCCCTTTCCACGGTCAAAATACAGATGAAAGCACGATCCCCTCCAGACCAGGGAAGACTCTGAGGTTGGGTCGGGACACAAGAAATGGCTTCAGCCACTCCTGAGCAACGATCACGGAGAAAACTGTCTGGAAGGGAATCAATGTACGTGGAGAGAGAGGGATGGCGGCGTGTGCGCGGCTTCTCTCGGTGGCCGCCATCTAAATAGATGTTTCCTTTGGATCCGCACCCCGAGGCTCTTCCTAGCACCAGATCGGCAGCGATGAATGTATGGGAAGCTGGAGAAGGAGCTCCCGACTGGAATCTAGGAAGCCTGGGTTCTAATTGTGGTCCCAACATTTGCTGTCTGGCCCTTGTGGCGTATCCCATGCCCTCCTGGGTCCCAGCTTCCCCATCTGTAAGAGGAGGTGATCGCGGAGTTCTGGCTCCACCCTATGAGTTCTCTCTGGATTTTGGAGGAAAATGAGGCCTTTGTCGTCCATCATTAAACAGTGAATGGAAGGAGCTTCCCTCTGCTCCAGCACAGCCACGCTGTGGGGGCAGCTGCGTGGGAATGTCATGGTCTATTGGACGGTGTAGGTTACTTGTGGATTCTTCAGACGTCCGCCCAGATGAAGGAGCCCCCAGCCTTTGCACGATGCCCCGGGCCACCCTGGGGCTTCTCATGGAGTCGTTTCAGTGGTGAGGACTCTTTGTGACCCCATCTGGGGTTTTCTTGCCAAAGACTCTGGACTGGTTGGCCACCGAGGGAGAGAGATTGGAGGAAACTTTTCCTCTCAGCATTAGCTTTTGGTATCTTGGTCCCACAGCTCTGTTGACCTTAGGGGGGAAACAATGTTTGTGGGACTTTGGGCAAGTCTCTTCACCTCTCTGGGTAAAATGATCCCAGGCCCACCCAGCTACGAGGGGAGCTTTATTTGCGGAGGGGAGCTCTCACCGTCACGATTATCAGCCAGCGCTGACGTCTTCTTTGACGAGGAGTTTTAATAGGGCCATTTCACTGCCAACCCAAACAATGCCATCAGGGAGATGACGGTACCACCCTTTGGTTCTGGCTGTGGGCTTCAAGGGACAAATTTTGTTTCAGATCATCAGAATCCCATCTTGCTTTTTGGCTAACATCCAACCTAAACATTATACAAGCGGAGAGATGGTAGCGCCCACGGGATTCAGGTGATCTTTATCTAGAAGATCCTGGAGTCAGCCCTCCTTCCCCCCCCCCCCCCCCACAATCCTTTTACTTTTTTTTTTTTCCAGAATGGAGGAATATTGAGGAAATCATTACCATATGGTCATATTTTTCTCAATGTAGCTTTCTGAAAAAAAATGCCTTTTTCCATTCCTCATTGCATGGCTACAGACCATTTATCTGGACACAAAGTATGATAAATTCTTGGACTCATGTGGATCGCATTAAAATAACTTGTCCTAACATAAGCTACCTCACGGCAGAGCCAAACCCCACTCCCTCCTTTACCTACTTCACTTCCAATTTGGTATAGACAGTGAATCAGGCAGTGTAGACATTTACTCTGCAACTATGTATGGTTGGAAAAATCTTGAGCCCCTGGAACTGCATCACCCACAATTCCTTTCTGTATCACCCACAATTCCTTTTCCTTTCCCTTTACGTGCATCTTTTGCGTGATCGTACATAAGTTTTGGGTAATGCCCCTGTAGCTCTCTCTTCCATGTGAAGTGAGTGGGGTCCGTTCCCCATGTTCTCTAGCTCTCTAGTTACACATTAATAAGTTTCTACAAATATTATACTTTGGAGATCTTGAATATTAATTTTAAAATCCACACCTACTATGTGCCAGGCACTGAGCTAAGCACTGGAGAGAGAGAGACAGAGAGAGAGAGAGAGAGAGAGAGAGAGAGAGAGAGAGAGAGAGAGGGAAAGGTCAAAGACAAGTCCTGCCCTCGAGGAGCTCCCCGTCTAATGGGTACAAAGGAGAAAGCGCCAGGCTCGAGGAAAGGAGAGGAAAGCCAGCCAACGTGCGTTTGCCTCTGCCCCTCGGCAGCCATGTGAGTTGGTGGGCACCTTCCCTTCCTCATCTGTCAAATGGACTTAACACACCTTGTGCAATCTGCCTCCTTAGGCCCTGCTCGGAGGAAAGCTTTTGGCATCATGACGTTCTACGGAGATGAGAGTTATTCGTTTAGTTCTTTTTCTTCATTCAGCTCAAGCTGCTTCGGCGGAGTCCAACCCCAAACTGTTAAACATCTATTATTTTCCGGGTACCAGGTTAGGTTCTGAGGGGAATAAAAAAGACACAAACAAGCCCCCGGCCTTCTCTTTCATATTGGGGCAAGGAAACAACACAGACACAGAGAAGTGAAAAGAAAAGAAACAGAAAGAGATTCCAGGATGGAGGAACCGCTAACCACTGAGCCGCTCAGGAAGGTATTCACCCAGCGGGTGGCACAGAGCTACATCTTGAAGGGACTTCGGGGGACTGAGAGCCAGACGTGATGGAAGCGGACATTCCAGGTAAGGAAGAAGGTCTGTGCGGTCACCAAGGTGAAAGATGGAGCTGAGGACTTGGAGGAGACACGAGAGGGCTCGGGCTCCCAGCCGTAGTTCTTACCGCCTACCTCTCAGCTTCCCCTTCTGAGGAGCCCCCCTTTTCCTCGTCCTCAAAGACAGTTTGGAGCACAGTTTCCCCAAAGTCTCTGTGCCGTCCAGACTTATAATTGTACTAAGAGTTCTGGGACGCACCAGGTTCGAATGTGGGTCATTCGCTGATATTGTGGATGATGGACATGTACTTGGCGGCAAACATGTGGCAAACCTGCGAAATTTTCTGCCTCTGTCATCTTCCTTCCAGCTCCATCCAGCAACAGCGAGTGGACAGAGGCACCATCACCTATAATACTCATTTAATTTAATAATTAATAACTTAGTAATAAAAATGAATAATTAAATTAATCATTTAAATTATTTTTAAATGAAAACATTTAACTAAAAAATCATCTTTATTAAATCTTAAAAAATTGAACTTGTGGTTGTTCTTGGACTAGGCACTGCCTAGGAAAGAAAGTGCGGACTGATGCCTTTTTTTTTTTTTTTTTAACAATATATAGTCTTAGAGAGTTATTTAAAGTGAACAGAGAAGTTGTGATTTGCCCCAAATTCCCACAGTGAAGGGAGCACTAGATCTGTAGCCAAGAAGATGTGAATTCAAAACCTGCCTCTAATATGATTTTAACCTTTTGCGAATCACTTAGCCTAACCTCAATTTTTTTGTCTGTAAAATGGGGATAATAATAGCTATCTCAAACCACATTCTAGATAATAATTGTCTGTTAGGGTTTTTATGAGGATCAAATGAGATAATATCTGTAGATATCATCATCTTTCTTACTGTTAGTCAGAAGTAGGAACCGAACAAAGGTTTTCCTGAATGCAAGGCCAGATCACTAGATCTGACATCCTACTATGTGCTAACAACGCTGAATTTTTGGATTTTTATGCAAGTAGAAAAGAAACTTCCATATTTCAAAATCTATTTACTAGCACAATTGAGGATCTTCTACCTAACCTTCAACTGTAAGTAATTAATTTGCAAAGTAATGACATGCTAAAAGGCAAATCTCTAGAGGAAAAAAATGAATAGAAGTCTAGAAATTAATTCCCAGCAATGAATATGCTCCATTAAAACCATGTGATCATAGATTGATATCATTATTTGGCAGAACTTATTTATCTGAAAAGGCATTTTCAAAGATGATATATATAAAGTCCTATTAGACGTCGACATTACCAGATGAACATTTGCAGTGGATTTGGATCATGGGGGGCAATAACAGAATCCTCCCTGAAAATTCCATTCTTTTCATCAATAGACCTATAGTACAATAAATGATAATCAATTTTGATTTTGATATTTTGAATTTCATCAATGACAATTTGAAGACTATATTTTCTTTCATTTATATATTATGCAGGAATATCTTTGTTCCTACATTTACATAATATTCTTAATTTCACTTCATCTGCAAAGGCTACGATATTGACTGCATCAGCCTTTTCAAAAATAAGTTTGCTGGTTTCCGACCTGGAACATAGAATGTTAGATCCAAAAGTATTCTAGCTCCTTTAGGGTGAGAACCCTGTTGTTTTTCATTGTTGTACTTCCACAACCTAGGAGCATACAAAAGGCACTTCATTAATGTCTCTTTCAGAGCTATGAGGTGCCTGTGAGATGATTGGGTTCATCCTCTTCCCTGTCTGACCTTTACTTGTCTGCAAAAATTCCAGCCTTCCTTTCTCGCAGGCTTGTTGAAAGAGTAAAATGAACAAGAAAACTCTTAGAAAAGTTAAAAAAAATCACAAGATTTTTATTCTGCCCCAAACTGTATTATTGTCTGTTATATATATTTAGGGGTACCTGGGCATGCATATGGGTTGGGCTATTCTCACACTGTAACCGAGAGGGAGAGGAACAGTAAGAACAAATGGGTAGTCAGAGAGAGCCTCTGAGCAGGGAGGATTGGGTTCTAGGTGGGTCTCTGACAGGTACTGGCTGTGTGACCCAGGGCCACTCATTCAACCCATTAGCACCCAGGCTACATTGCAGAAGGTGTGCTAATTTCTAATGGGGGAGGAAGTTTGCTCACTGGGAGTTCTAACTGCTACAGAAATGACAGATCCAACCCTGCCACCCCAAAGCACAACCAATCATCAACTCAAACAATAAAGAAAAAAAGGAAACAACCTTTAAACCAGAGAGGGTGTGGGAAATGAGACCAACATGGCACCCAGCTCTGTTCTTAATATTGCTGAGAATATTATTCATTTTATGAAGTTGTGTTTTTACCAAAAGGCCTAGAATAAGGGATTCACACACATTTTAGCATCACTGCATTTTAGAATCTGAGAATCCATTAGTCAACAGGAATTTATTAAGCCTGGCTGCCAGGTGATGCACTGGAGAGAGCACTGGATCTGGAATCCTTCCTTCCTTCCTTCCTTCCTTCCTTCCTTCCTTCCTTCCTTCCTTCCTTCCTTCCTTCCTTCCTTCTTTCCTTCCTTCCTTCCTT
>NC_058131.1:8825118-8846649 GCF_016433145.1 Gracilinanus agilis | reverse complement strand
CTCCCTTTCTTCCTTCCTTCCTTCCTTCCTTCCTTCCTTCCTTCCTTCCTTCCTTCCTTCCTTCCTTCCTTCCTTCCTTCCTTTTCTGTATTGTTCTCTACCCATTATACCATGTTGCCTTTCATCATTATGTTGAACGCTATATGCCACCCTTTTTTACAAAGCAGATATCCTTAAGTGTATAAACTCCTTGAAGCGAGGAGGACTCTCCCTTTTTTATTGTAGCTCTAATTCCTAACACAATCCTTGGTGTGTAGTGGGCGCTTACTTAATAGACAGATATTGAGGGACTGATGTATCCAAAGCTTTCTGCTTATCCATGAACACATTTGAATGTGCAATTTGAAGAAGAATCAATGTGCTTATTGAAAGCCTAAATATAGATTGAGTTACGTGTGTGAACAATTCCCAATCAAAAATTCATCTTTCTAACTCACCTGAGTGATTGCCATGATTGCAGTGGAATTTCATTTCTCCTCTCCTTTGAGGAGGTCTAACGATTTCATACTTGTTTCCCTTTGAATTGTCTCAAAAAGATTCTGAGGTTCGCCTGGCCAGAAAAGGGGCAGGAGCCTGAGGTCCTTTCTCAAGCCGAATGTCAAGCATTCAGACTCTACTCCAGAGAGAGCAACTCTGACTGGTTGGCCACATTGTTCAAATACCAAATGCATTTTTTTGCCTAAAAGACAGTTTTTTCCTGTTGGAAGGAAACCTGTTTCAGCTCAAACAGATATTCCCCTGTCCTGTCCTGTCCTGTCCTGTCCTCTTTTCCCTTCTGCTTTCCTCCCCTCCCCATCTAAAGTTCATTGATTTAAATCTGGAAAGGATGTCAGAGTCCATCTAGTCTAACCCTCTTGTTTCTCTGATGAGAAAACAGGGGTTTCAAGAAGCTCAAGTCTAAGGATACACAGGGGGAGTCGCAGAGGCAGGATTCGAATTCAGGTCCTTTGACTCTCGAGAACTCTCCATTCAACCCTATTACCTCCTGGTATAATAATGTTACAAATGATGAACAACATCACTCACCATTTATTTGTGCTTTAAGGCATGCCTAGCATGCCACACGAACATGATTTTCTGTGATTTATTTGTGAACGATGGTGATACAAGGTCAAAGGAGGGATATGGCTGTGACATTCTGGGTGCAGATGCAGAGAGTGTCGTTACTTTTATCCAGAGGAAGGAAAAGGAAAACTTCAGAAACATGAACATCTGGGCTGTCCAAAAGATGGAGAACAAGAAGCAGAAACACAGAGTTTGGTTCATGATCTGCATTTCCCAGCAGGGCATTCAGCTTGATCCAATGATATAGAATTAATGTGTAGAGAAAAATGAATGGCAATAATAGCACCGAGATAAAATGCACTCAGTGATCTGAGCTACACTTATTAAGCCCCTACTTTGTGCAAAGCACTGGGCTGTGTCCTGAGAGTGTTCTTACAGGTGGTCTCTACTCCTAAGCAAATGACTGTCCTGGATGTGTGGATAACTCATGTCTGATAGCCACTCCCTTTTACTGCTAACTTACTGTGTCACCTTGGGCAAGTCATTGGGTTTCTCTTGGCTACAGTTTGATGATTACTGACTGTCTTGGGAAAATCTCATAAGATCCCCCCCAAGCCTCAATTTCCTCATCTGTAAAACAAAGAGGCTGCGCTTGATGTCCTCTGAGATTCTTTCCAGATTTATGTCTAGGAGCCTGCCAGCTCTGGTGCCAGCCAGCCACGTGACCTAAGGCAGGTTTGCTCCTTTTTTTTCTGTCCTCATTTCCTACGGAGAAGGTTGGACAAAATGCTAACTGGACATCCAGTTGGGATTCTCTTTCCTAGTCTGCTGAAGCCTATAGACTCCTCAGAATCAACTACGCAGGGTAGTAAAGGAAACCAGTTATGGAGAAATGGCTCTTGGATGATTAAAAAGCCAAGCCCTGAGGCCAGGTTAAGAACCCCTGCCTTTGAGTTCTTTTCTCTGTCCGTTCCTAGAAGCATGATGTGGGGCATATTAATGATACCCATGAAGAAAGAACCATTGTGTGCTTGGCCATGGAGCCTTCTCAGCTGTGTCGAGTTATGGATTCCCCTCTGGGCTAGGAAGGAAGAGTCTGAGCATTGTGTGCAAGCTGGGAAGCAGAGCAGGATGCAGACCGAGTTATCAAGTCCTTGGTGGTCCTCGCAGGGATGGAGAGTTATGGCTGTATTTGCAATGATTTATGGTAGGAATGAAGTCAAGCATTTGTTATGCGCCTGGAACCGGACTGTGTCCTGGAGAAACAAATATAAACAAAAAGAAAGACAGTTCCTGCCCTTTAGGAACTAACAATCAAATGGGGAAAGAATCCATGTAAGGGTGCTAAAGTGCAGATGGTGGTTGGCAGGAGGTCCCCGTGCTTGGCACATGATGGCAAAGTCTGGAGAGTTTGATGCAGAGGTAGGAAAAGAATGAAGGGTGGTTGGCTTGGGCTGCTCTCCAAAACAGAGGCTGCAGGAAGAACTGTCTGATGGGAGAAGGTAGGCACGAGAATGGTCCAGGGAGAGAAGGACACAGGTGCTGAGGGAGATTCTAGGGGGAGAGAGTGGCTAGGGAAGAAGGGAGAAGCCTGGAGCCCGAGAATAAGAACTAGGAGAGGAATGAAGGTGTGGAAGCTAGGAGCCTGTGGGCATGGTTTGTGGGCATGGCTGGGTGAGGATCCCTAACTTTATAAGAGTCTGGGTATAGACCCCTGGCAGATTTATGGGTGCCAATGCCAAGCAGTTTGTGGGTCTAGGTAAATCCAAATGATTGCCCCTTTTGTGTATGTGGGGGGAGGTGAAGATTTTTGTGGAGGAAATAGGGGAAAGGTTTGCTTCTAGGGTTCTCTTTGGTGTAGGGAATGTCTAGAAAGTGTGGGATTGAGGAAGTGTATAGATAGGCAAAGCCAGGTGTGGTAACTCTTGTAGCAATCCAGGTATACATTAATTGTGATATTATTTTAAGAGTGCTCAAAAATGACTCTTGTATTGCTTATGAGTGATTTCTGCAACCTTGAGTCGAATTAAACCCCAACCTTGCCAAATTCCTAGCCCTTCCCTAAGGCTACACTCTGGAAGACTGCTCAGTTATCTCAGGCTCCTTATTTTACCAAAAACAAGTAATTAGTATCAAGACCTGAGGCCATATGGATTCCTGATCTAGATGTTTGCTCTATCTATTGCTTTAGGTTCCAACAGTTTGTATCTTGTGATGTTTACCTCACATCAGACCACTTGGCTCCCCCCTTCCCTCCATGTACAGTTGTAACCCCAATAAAAGTAGCTCTAGGACAGTTGAGGAAGAAGCTCTTGACCACCAGAGCTTACTCGCTGTCTGCCTACCTTATGCCAAAACTTTCTGTGTCTGTTGTCTTATTCTCGCCTTATGTTCTCTTTCCATTAGTCCTTAACCCGTAACCCATTTTCACCCAGTCTTTGGTTCCCCTTTCTGAGTGTCCAAGCCACTAGGAATCTTCGTGGAGTCGGTGGACAGCTTCAACTCTGAAGGCAAGCCCTGTCCAATATGGAATATGTTCATGGCACAGACCAGAGTACCTCGTTGCCTCTGTATATGGACAGGATGCGGTGGGGTAGAGTAGTAAATAAAGGAAGGCTTAGAGCCAGAGTCAGAATGTGAGTGTGAATGGGTCTAGGACAGTGGTTTTCCTCCTTTTGAATTTAATTATCTTTTTTGTAAAATGGAACAATGTCCATTGTTTTCAGAATATCCAAATAAGTCATGGTCCATGAAGGCAATAGACCACTGCATGAGGTGATGTTTCAGTGTTCTTGGAGAAGCATGGGAAGAATTCTATGAACTGATGCAAAGTAAAATGAGCAGAAAAGGAAAACAACAAAAAGGGAGAACATGGTACCTGGAAAGTATGATATAGTGGGACCTTCATCAATGCCTCTTGTTTGATTGAATGACAAAATAGTCAAAACAGAAAGATGCAAAATTCTAAGGATGAAACTTGGCCAGAAAATAATAAAATATCCTCTCCCTAATCTGCACTCCTTTTGCAGAAGGGAAGGACTATGAGTGCAAAATATTTTACACCTTCAGAATTCTTTGTTGTGTTGACTGATTTTGCTGAATTCCTTTTTAATTCAGTAAACTATTTTTTTTGGTAGCTAGGTGGAGGCAGATGATGTGCCAAATGAACCTGGAGTCAAGAAGACTCATTTTTGTGAGTTCCAATCTGGCCTCACATATTTACTAGCTGTGTGATTCTGGAGGAGTCACTTAACCCTATTTGCCTCAGATTCCTCATCTTCAAATGAGCTGGAGAAGGAAATGGCAAACCACTCCAGTTTGCTAAGGAAACTCTAAATGGGATCATAAGGAATTGGACATGACTGAAAAATGAGTGAACAACAAGTTTTTTTTTAAAGTCTTCACTATATGCTAAGCTCTATACTAAGCACTTCTTACCTTTAAAAGTCTGTTACAAGGGATCTGTAGCACTCTGTCCACTCCTCACTCCCCCAGAGATAGCTGTTGCTCCCAGGTTCTCAAGGACAAACCAACCCCCTACACACGAATAAAAATACTTTTAAAAATGGGTCAGATTGGATCCAATGATCTTTAAGGTCTCTTCTTGCTATGTCACAAGCTATCTTAATGTCCTAACCTCCATCTATGTTTTATGTTCTAAAAGTTATCCCACTTTTATGTTCTCTATTCTACATCCTGAAGTTTTCCTCAGCTTTGACACTGACTCTTCTATGTCTGTAAGTCACTTCTAGACTTGACATTTTGTCCTTTATGTTCTTAGGTCTGTCCTAGCTCTGACATTATACAGCTTGGTATTCACTGATATCCAACTTCAGAAAGGACTTTCAAATAAGAGCATGAATCATTGTATATTACACCAATTTTGCCATTTGATGATTAGCTCCAGATCAGCTGGACCAAGGTCTTCAAATGGCCCATTTGGGCACAAGTAACTGGAAAACCCCCCACGTAGATGGCTTGGTACTTTGCCTGGGGAATATGGTCAGGGAGAAAATCAGGGGCAAGATAAATGGGGATGGGAAAGAAAATTGGCTCCCCTTTTTAGCCCTTTTATAATGGGTGAGTTCTTTGAGGACCCAAATGGCCTGAGAAAGCTAATGCCTCTCCAGATTCAGAGCAGTGCTCTGCCTTCCAGTCCAAAATTACCCTCCATCCTGAGAAGCTAAATACTTTGAGACCTTCTTCCAAAGGCAATGTCATTAGACACCCTTCTGCTAACAACTCTCTCAAATGACTCCCATAATCATAGCCTTTTATCTCCCAAAGGAAATCGGGACTTTCAGAAGTCATGAAAACTTTATCTTCAAATAAAAAATCAGTTTCGAGGAGCTTGAATAAGGCTGTGCAGTTTTGATGAGCCGCACTACGTTGGTCAGCGACTTGGGAGCCCCTGAATATAGGACACTGCCCCGAAAGAAATGACCTTGAGACAGAAATGTACATACATGTATTTTTGTGTATATGTTTATTATCATATATTTATGCATCAGGTATTATATTATACCATATATGAAATAGTAGCAAAAGGAGGCTGCATTAAGGTTCGGTACAACCCAGATTGCATTGGGTCAGTGTGTTATATAAATAAGTGAAGGCATCTAAAGCTATGAGTCTGCAACCTGTTGGCAAGTAGATATTATTCCATAAGGAGGCTGGAGTCTGAAATTATAGTGGTCATGGTCTAATTAGGGCAGTGATTGCTTATGAGAACTTTAGTGATGTTGTATAGATGTACCTGGAACGGACTACTAAGTAACATGAGGAATCTGGTACCCAAGGAGACAACAACTTGCCCATGGTGACAAAAATAGGGGGTGATAAAGCCAGGATTTGAACTCAGGTCCATTGTCTCCAAATACAATCTTAGTTTCACTCAAGAACTCTGCCTCTTGCCTTGTTTCATAGAATCTTAGGCTTTAGAACTAGAAAGGACCTAATTGGCTCCTCAGCTAATTAGAAGATTTTTCTCCACCATACTGCCATATGGAGTGAATTGGAACTAGGTTAGTCTGGCTTTTATGAAAGGACTTGAAGGGAAATAATGAGCAGCCAGAAATTGTGAAGCCAGATTGTGGAGGGCTCACAATGTCAGAGGAGTTTGTATATTACCTTAAAGGCAACAGGGAATTATTGAGCAAAATAATGATGCTGTCAGACCCCCACTTAGGAAGGACAATATGGCAGCTGCATGGAGGATGTATGAGAGGCAAGAGTCTACGAAGTGGAAGACCATCAATTAAGAGGTTCTTGTAGCAGTCTAGGTCAGGGGTTCCCAAACTTTTTGGCCTACTGCCCCCTTTCCAGAAAAAAAATATTACTTAGCGCTCCTGGAAATTAATTTTTAAAAAATTTTAATAGCAATTAATAGGAAAGATAAATGCACCTGTGGCCATCACTGCTCTCCTGGATCTCTGCAGCACCCACCAGGGGGCGGTGGTGCCCACTTTGGGAATCACTGGTCTAGGTGAATGATGATGAGGCTCCAAGTTAGGACTAAAGAGTCTTCTCTCTGCAGTTTGGAACTCCTTCATCTGCTTAAATAGGGATGATGGTGTCACCATGTTCAATTCTACACAGATACAGTAGTCCTAACATGACGTTCTGAGCAGGTATTCATAAACTCTTAGTGTAGTATGACTCCCTTTAGTAGTCTGGCAAAGCCTGTGGATCACTTCTTAAAAGAATGTTTTTGAATGCATAAAATCAAATATATAAGAATAAAAAAGAAAGATTATATTGAAATGCAAAATATTTAATTTTTTTTAAAGAAACAAAAAAATGTTCATAGACCCTGGTTAAAAACTTCTGTCAAAGAAAAGATAGAAAGTCACTGAGAATTTCATTTAAGAATTTAAGAAATGTAATAATTTAAATTAAATGTAAGAAACATCAGTTTGAGAGTGTGGAACAAATGGTTAAAGGGCTGGAGCTCAAGTCAAGAAGCCCAGATTCATATATTGCCTCTAATATTTACAAGCTTCATGGTTATGAGAAAATCATTAACCTCTAAGAGCATTAGTTTCCTCATCTGAAAAAAAATGAAAACAATATTGGCAATTTACCTCATGGGATAGTCACGAACCCACCCCCAGAGAGATAAGTGTGAAACTATTTTCACACTTTAAACTGATACATACATGTCAGTCTTATTCTCTCCCATGTAGCAAAGCCTAATATTAAGCAGACAAATCTGTTGTCATTCCACCTAATGTCACAAACAATAAATATTGGAGATGATGCTTTCTGTTCCTGTATCTGTAAGACAAAGAATTTTTTTCTTTGTACAACTAGGTATTTTCTGATCCTTGGTTTCTTCACTTATAAAATGAGAATCATTATCTGTGACCTACCTACACCACAGATCTATTTCTCTTATTTAAAAAAATATTCTTTTCTTTTTTAAATTTTGAGTTCCAGATTCTCTTCCTCCCTCTAACCACTCCCCTACCCAATGAGAAGGCAAGGAATATGATATCCATTATACACATGAAATAATGCAGAACATATTTCCATATTAGCCATATTAACCCCCAAAAGCAAAAAAATGAGAAAATTATACTTCCATTTGCACTCAGACTCTGTCAGTTCTCTCTCTAGAAGTGGATGGCATTTTTTCTTATCATCAGTACTTTGGAATTCTCTTAGATCATTGTATTGATCAGAGTAGCAAAGTCTTTCCTGGTTGATCATCATTATGATATTGCGGTTATTGTGCACAATGATCCCCTGGTTTTCCTCACTTCACTTTGCATCAGTTGATATTGGTCTTGCAAGGTTTTTCCTGAAACCATCTCCCTCATAATTTCTTACTGTACCGTAGTACTCCATCAAAATCATATGCAAAGACTTTTTCAGCCATTCCCCAATGATGAGTATTCTTTCTTTTTCCAGTTATTTGACAGAAAAAAATAACTGCTATAATATTTTGTATAATTACATCTTTTCTCTTTTTCTTTGATCTCTTTGGGATATAGACCTAGTGGTAATATTGGCAGGTCAGAACATATACAGTTTTATAGCTCTTTGGGCATAGTTCTAAATTGTTCTACTGAATGGTTGGACCAATTCACCATTCCATCAATAGTTCACTAATATACATATTTTTATTTCATCACATCAAATATTTGTCATTTCTGATCAGTGTGAGGTGATTTCTCAGAGTTGTTTTACTTTTTACAATCATTTATGAAGTCATTAGTTTCCACTTACTGCTAATTTTGAGAATTATTTTCTTCAATGAACTTTTGCATCTCCTTCTCCATTTGGCCAGTTATGCTTTTTATGAAGTCCTTTGGTGAATTTTTGTGCCTCTTTTACCATTAGGCCAGTTCTGTTTTTAAAGGTGTTATTTTTATCCAGTATTTTCAGTGCCTCCTTTACCAAGCCATGAATTCTTTTTTTTCCCCCCAGAGTTTTCTTGTATCTCTCATTTATTTCTCCAATTTTTCCTCTGTCACTTCAGTCTCTTTTTTAATTCTCCCAATAATTCTTACTGGGCTTGTCATTTTGCTTACAGATGTTTTCACATTTCTGTCTTCTTCTAAGTTTGTGTCTTGATCTTTCCTACCATTGTAGTAGATTTTTATAATCAGGTTCTCCTCCTCTTTTCTCCTCCTCCTCCTCCTCTTCTTCTTCCTCCTCCTCCTCCTTCTTTCTTCTTCTTCATTGTTTATTCAAATTTCTACCCTATTTCTTGACTGAACTTTATGCTGAAGTTGGAGTTTGCTCACCTACAGGTGGGGAAGCACTGTCTCAAGCTACAAATTTTTTCATGTTACTATTTCCAGAGCTAGTTTTGGTGTTTCTGTAAGTTTTTGGGTGTCCGATGTGGTGTTAAACTGAGAGAGATAAGGTCGCTGATCTTCTGGTCTACCATCTGGTCTTTGCTCAGAAGGAGTCTCTGGTCCCCTGCAATCACAAGTGCTAGTGCTCCTCTTTACCTTGGAATTGATACCAGGGTCTCTACTCCCTTGTGATCAACCACAAGCAGTCTGTCCTAGAACAGTGACCTAGAACTGTGTAAGGGAATAGATATGACAGTCAGTGACAGCTTTACACAGGGCTAGCAAAGGATTCCATGTAATTTTTCTCCTCAGTTATCTGACCATCTTGTCCTTTCTGGGCTGAGAGTTCCCAAAGCTACTGCTGTTGCTGTTGCTGTTGTGGCCTCCTTCAAGGTCCACCACTTGTGGTCCTGCTGTGCTCTTGGATTGCACACAATCTGGTGTTGTAGACCTCTCCTGTTGAACTCCAAGGTTATCTTGAGCATAAAAAATGTCTCCCTCTGAACTTTTGTTGACTTAGTTACTCCAAAATTTGATTTGAGACATTATTTTAAAGTTGTTTGGAGAATGGTGGGAAAGTTCAGCCTCTGCTCTGCTATCTTGGCTCTGTCTATCATAAACTTATTCTGAGGAACAAATGAAATAGTTGTCATTGCTGTTCTTATTGTCATCATTATCATGTTTGCTGTTGTTCTCCTTTTTCTCTCCCTTTTCTTTCTCTTCTTCTTTTTCTTCCTGTTCTTTTGTTCTTTCATTCCTAGGAACTAGGGACACTCTACACCAATGAAATCCCAGCTCCATTCAAGAACAGTATAACTAGTGCATTTCACACATTAATGTTTATGAAGTCTTTGGCATACATCATCTGCTTTGAACCCCACAACAATATAATGAGGAAATGGAGATTCTTAGAAATCAAATAACTTGTCCAAGGAGATCTAGCTAGCAAGCTTGAAGGACTGGATCAGAACCTTGTCTTTTTGACTGAATGCCCAATTCTAGTTGCTATTCCACTGTAATCACTCAAAACTACATCCATTTTAGTTAGTCAATAAACATTTGTTAAGCACCTACTGTGTGCCAGCTACTATGCTAAGTACTAGAGTTGCAGAGAAAGGTAAAAAAATAGCCCTTACAGTCGAATGGAGGGGATTATTTGCAATCAACTAGGTATAGGAATAAAATTGACAATCAGTGTCAATAAGATGTAGATAGGATGAATTAGAATTAACAAATAGGAGGAAGACAGAATTAAGGATGATCGAGAAAGGATGCCTGTCTATGATGCAATTGTAGTTGGGACTAGCCAGGAAAGCCAGAAGGAAGAAGCGAGAAAGTAGGATTCAAGGTGTGGGGACGGCTACAGAAAGTGTCCAGAGTTGAGAGATGGAAGGTCTTGTTGGAGTAACAGCAAGGAGACCAGTGTCACTGGGCTGAGGTATAAGATTAGAAAGGTATGTGTATGGGTTGCAGATGAAAATAGAATTTTTCATTCTCAAAGTGCTAGGGAACCACTAAGATTTATTGAATAGTGGAATCACATGGTCAGATCAGCCCCTAAGGAAGATCAGTTTGATAACTGAATGGAGGTTAGACTAGAATGGAGAGAGAATCCAGGTCAGCCAGTAGGTTATTGAAATGGTCCAGATGTGAGATAAGGACCTGCACCAGGGTAGTGACAGTGTCAAAACAGAGAAGGGGGGATATGCTAGAGATAAAAAGGAGGTAAAATTGACAGGTCTTGGCAATAGATTAGACATGGAGACATCAAGAGAGAGTCAATAGTCAAGGATGACTCCTAGTTGCAAAAATGGGTGACTGGGAGGGTCAAAAGCAATAGGGAAGTTACGAAGAGAGGAGAGTTTGGAGAGAAAAGATAATGAGTTCAGCTTTGGATATGGTGAGTTTAAGATGTCTATAGGATATTCAGTTTGAATTGCCCAATAGGCAACTGGGAATATGAGCCTGGAGGTTGGCAGAGATGTTAAGGCTGGCTGAGTAGATTTGAGCATCACAAGTATAAAGATGATAAGCAGATAAAAAGGAACTGGTAAGATCACCATTAAGTGAAATAGCATAGAAGAAGGCCCAAGACAGGACTCTGTGGGATTCTCATAGAAGGCACCATCTGGATGAAAATCTAGCAAGGGAGCCTGAGAAGAAGCAGTCAGAGAGGCAGGAGGAGAGCCAGGAGAGAGGGGTGTCCTGAAAACATAGAGAGAAGAGAGTATCAAAGAGAAGAGAGTCTGTACCAGACTATAGAGAGACCAACAGAGTCTGCAGAGAAGTCAGATCTAAGGATCTCATTAAATTTGGCAATTTGAGAAATCGTTAATAATTCTGGAATGAGTAGTTCTGGATAAGTGATGAGTTATTATCATCATAATTATTATTTATTATATTGTCTTTCCAGTACTATGATTCATCGAAATCAGCAAACCCTTATCCTGGGGAAAATTTCAATTCAGAGACAGGTTTGCAGCCGAATGCTATGACAGGCCATCTTTCAGCTAACCTGCATTTTTCTTAAGACCATCTTGTGGCCGACATAAGTGATGAGTGTGTACAGCACACAACAGCTCCTGGAACTGTAGGTCAGGACCCTGGGACACAGCCTTTCTGTCTGGCAGCTAATCAATCCCAGCATTACCCATTGGATGACACACAATTTCCAGTCCGGAGTAAATCTTTGCATTTTACGAGCTTGCCCTCACACCCATATTCAACAGGGCAATTTATGGACTCTGCGGCATCTCGGTTTTCCTTCCCATTAATATTTATTATCCCCAAAGTGGATTTTCCAAATGGTCTTGAAAATACTTTAAGCTCAGATAGTGTAATTCTTTCCCATCCTTTGAGAAACAAAAGTATTTCAGACCATCTTCACTCTTACAAGGCCTCAGGCAGGAATAATTGGACTGGAAATTCAGCTGGTGTTTTCCTACTTCTAGGATGACTGGTTGGAAGGGATTAATTTTGGAAGGGAAAATTCCAAATATCTTTTTTTCCCTTAATCATCCATCTAGCTGTTGCAGAACTTCCTTAAACACTTAGGGGATGTAATGGGAGAAATGAATGCAGTAAATTCTCAAAAAATAATTTATTTAATGACAATGATGATCACATATATTTGCATGTAATTTTCAGTTTACAAAGTACATTTGTTTCTGTAACCAGGTTGCAATCCATAGTGGGCAGAATCTTAGACAAGACAAGATTGCTTCCTGAAGTGTCAGCCTTGTCTTCATTTTTAATCTGTGTGAAGTCAGCTCCTCCCATCTCTCCTTACTGGAGCAAAGGCCAAAGTCAGTACCAAATTAGAAAGATAAAAAGGAGACAGTACAAATATGACAGCAATGACTTATTTATTTATTTTTTTTTGGGGGGGCTATGCTAGGCGAGAGAGAAAATCTAAGGAGGCACAGGACCACCGTTCCTGGTGGATGGAACAAAACCAACCATAAAATTCATAGATGCTTATTATGGTGTCTCTGCTTTCTCTGCCAAGAGAAGGACCTTTAGACTGGAAAGAAAAGAACAAAAAACGACTGATTCGAAACTGACAGATAAGAGCCCCTGATGAATTGAAGCCTGGTCGTAGCTGAACTACAACTTGAAATCTGAAAGGACTGCTGGATATGATCGTTGAGCTTGTATCAGCTATATTTGAAAGGCTCTGGAGAATGGAAGAAAGACTAAAAGAATGGAAAAGGACAAATTCTAGAATGGATAACTAAAATGTTAACCCTTTGTTGGATCTCTACAATCTCTACTTTATATCGTTATTCTTAAGAATGTTCTCATCAAGGTTATCGAACCATCCAAAAAGAGAAACCATTACAGCTTTGTCAAAACAAGAGCATGCCAGACCAAGCTCATTTCCTCTTTTAACAGGGTTACAAAACTGGCCAAACATGTAATTTATATGAATTTGAGTATAAGATCCAATAAGATGGATTAATTGAAGAACATTTATAGAGGAAACTGGAAAGAGGACAACAAATAGAAAAAAGTGGAACAGATTCATCCACATTTTTCTAATAAATGCTTTTATCATCAGTGACAATGGGAACCCTTATTTGAACTCTAAAACCTCATTTGTCTATATGTTATGGGTGGATGTAGAAATACCAGAAGACATACAAAAGAACAGTTGGACTAGACCACAAGGCAGATAGATACTGGAGAGAATGCAGTTCTGTGAGCATCGAGGAGTTGATTCTAAAGACACCCGAGAGAGAAGGCAATGCCTAATAATGAGAAAAATCATTACTGAGAATCTTAAGGAGACCCTTTTCTAGGTGCGCATTGTATTGGATAACCCTTAAGTTCCATTCCAATTCTGAGGTTTTATGTTAAACTGAGAGGAAGTCAGGAACTATATATGACTTTCAGGACTCTATACAATCTTTCTGTGATCATATTCAAGAATGATGATAGAATGCAGAGATTATAGAAGACCAACAAAAGGTCATCAAGATCAGTTTACAGCAGATTCACCTCATTTCTTTCTCTGATGGCAATACAGCAGCAGGGGAGTCCTAGACATTGATTGCCCAGACTTCAGAAAAGTGTTTAACACTCTGTCATGCTATTCATGTGGAAAAAAAGAGATATGAACTACATGTTGGAATTATAGAATTATAGAATCAGAGTTGGAAACCACCTAATCCAATCTATACTTTCTTTAACATATGTAAGTGATCACTTAGTTTTTGTTTTAAGATCTCAAGTGATGGTAACTCACAATCTTTCACAATAGCCAATAGGCCACCTTTAGGTAGTTCTGAATATAAAAAGTTTTTCTTTCTTTTTTCCCTTCACATCAAATCTCAATCTTTCCAGCTTTCATTATTCCTCTTAAGTCTATCCTCTGGGACTAAGTAGAACAAGTCTAATCTGTCCTCTGTATGACTGTTCTGTAAATTCTTGAAGACAAATGTCATGTTCCCATTAAGTCTTCTCTAAGTTAAACATCCATAATACTCTCAAGCAATCCTCAAAAAGCAGGGACTTTCAACATCTTGATTTCTCTCCTTTGGACATATTATAGTTTTTCAAGGTCTTACATTTCTCTTTCTTACAATTTCCTTGCTGTCATCATGCATGATGATTGACCCTTATTCTTGAAGGCAGGTACTGTCTTTACCCTTCTTTGCATCCTCAATGCCTAAAGGCACAGTACCTAGCAGATAATCAGAATTTAATGAATGCTTACTAACTGATTAATTTAAAGGAGGAGATCATGCTCTAACCTTCATTAATATTCACCCAGAATAGTTAATTTATTTCCTAATGTGTTTTGAATCTCACATTTTCTACATTATATAAATATCAAGTTCTTTCACTTTAAAATATGGGGAAGAGAATCAAAATCATGTCATAAATAGATCCTTTGCAGGGACTGGGGATGTTTTGTTGAACAGGTGACTTAGGGGATCTATGATATTTGTCTTCTAGCATCAGAGGACTGTCTTTGGTTAGAGGAATTCAAGTCTCTCTTTAGTCCCAGAGAGGGAAAATGGATATAGTAAATAGAGGAAGCAGATGGAAGAAATATGACGATCTGTATGAGGTCATGTGATGCACAAAGTGGAGGATTAGAAGCTTTGGTCCTTCTTACTTCTCAAAACTCTTCAAAATAAGCATTATGTGCAAAGGATAGCACAATTCTAGCTGTTACCAGAGTCTAAAACCCCAAGAATCTTACCAATGTAAAAACCCAAATGAAATAACAGCATCAAAGTCCAATCCCTAATCTCCAATGTGTTTAATTGTCTCCCCTCCCACCTCAATATCCAGAGGACTGATGAGGTTGACACAGCTTGCAACAGAACTCAATTCTGACCCTCTCGTTTTCTTCCTGTGCTGGAGTAAATCCCAAGGCATAGGATTACTCTGTTTAGAGCAGGACAGAATTTTGTGCTACAATAATACTCAGTCACAAAACTGAAAAACAGATGGAATTGGGACAGGGCACTAGTGTGTGTCATATTCCATTAACCTTGAGGGAAAGGATACAGCATATATTTGGTGTCCCTTAGAGTAGAGGGTAAAGATGATTAAATGTGAATTACTCAACCTGGGAAGAATCTGAGATAGTTTTGAAGTTCATGCTTTAGGACCATTACAATCAAAGGGGAGGAGTCAGTAAGTGAGTAATAGGGGAATACAATGATAAAATGACTAAAATTATCAAAGATCTCAGGAGTGAAATTCAGTTATAGTTCCTGACTATGATAACAGATAAAACAGTAGAGAAGATATTAATAATAGAAGGAATGTGGCCTCCAAATCAGACAACTGTGAAATTATTGCAACTATGAATAGGTATTGCAAGACAAAGCAAAATTAATTAATACCTGATGAGGCAAGGAACTCATGGAACCACTGTAGGATATTATTGATAATATAGTTTAAGAGAGAAATAGGAATTGTGAAAGCAGAAAGGGGTACCAGGGAACAAAATCTATACAGAAATATTTTAGAAGAGGGAATGCAAAAGAAGTACTTGAGAAATTTGAATTTCAAGAAAAAAATATGGAGACTAAATAAGGAATAAATGTGAATCAAAGAATAAAATTCTCAAATGTGGAAAGAGAAGATAGATAATGAAGAGAATGGTGCAAATAATGTAGTTTGGTTTTTTTAGGAAATGGTAGTAGAATTGGCCTAAAATGGAATAAGCTAAAATAACTGAAGACATAAAGTACTATTTTTCACAAAAGAGGGAAAATCATAATAAGAAACATTAATAATGGAGACAAGTACAAGGAAATATAAACCTAACTCTCATAGCTTTAAATATGAATGTATAAAACTCCTATAAAATGAAAAGAAGTGACAGATTATATAAGAAAACAAAACCCTACGATCTATAGTATACAAGAAATGTACCTAAAAACAATACACAAAATAAAAATGAGGGGATGAAACAGAATTTGCTATGCATCTGGTGAATCCCCCAAAAAACAGTTGCACATGTTATCAGAGAAAACAAAAACCAAAAATTCACAACATAAAAAAAGATGAACAAGGAGACTGCATAATACATAGACAACAGATGTTAAATTAAATATTATTAAGTAAATAAAGATATAAATATTAAACTGACATACTCCAAAAAGTCTTAGCAATCTAAGGAAAAAAATAACTTAAATATGAGAGGATAGAGAGAGGAACATAATAGAGTCAGGTGGTTTCAATGTCTTTCATTTTGGACAACAAAAAAGATAAATAAAACACAGAAGTAGACAAATTGCTGGATAAATAAGAGCTAAAATACTTATGATGTCTTCTAAATGGACCTGCTAAAGAATGTATGTATTCTCAGTAACAGGAGGAACTTTTATAAAAATTGGCCCTGCATAGAGATACCGCTAATATATTTTACAAGACAGAAGTACCATGCCCACAAGTTTTATAGTTCGTAACACAGCAAAAATAACAATAAGTTCAGGGAGCACAAATAAAAGGCAGAGATCCAAATGGAGACAACAATACAATCCTAACTAAATAGGTCAAAGAACAAATAACAGAATCAAGTAATTATTACATGAAAGAAAATGATGAAACAACACAGCCAAACTTGTGAGATTTTGAAACTAGGCTTTAGATTAAATGTTATATCTTTAGAAATATACATTATCAGAATAGAAAATGAAAGGATTAATTAAATGAACCTAAATAGAAAGGCAACAATACTAAAAAAGAAAAACCAACCCCAAATGAATATAAAAGATGAGATGAAGAGAAAGAAAGAGAACAAACATTTATATAGTGCCTAATATGTTCCAGACACCAGGCTATGTGTTTTTATAGATATCATTTCATTTAGTTTAGAAGAGAAGTCAGTGAGTTGGAAACAAGCAAAAAAAATCTATGGAAATTTTAAATAAAACTAATAGCTGGTTCTTTGAAAAGACTAATGAAATTGATTTAGCAAATCTGATTAAAGAGAGGGCAGAAAACCAAATAAAATAATATGAATAAGATGAAATGAAAGCAAAGCCAGAAGAAATAAAAAATAATGTACCAGACCTCTGTCATATGGGGAAAATACGAGGAAGAACTATTTCATTTGTTCTACTTCAAGAAGCACTCTAAAATAGCTTTTTATTGCTATCTTCTGTTTTTATATTATCTACATTTGCCACTATATCCTTCCCCTTATCCCTTTCCAGTGATACATTTTAAAAAAAAATTAATGAAGAAAGAAAAAAAGTTTGTAAAACTAATGAATAGATTAAAAAAATCAACCAGTATGGTATCATAGGTGGTATTTTACAGTCTTTATCCATGACATTTGCAAATAAGTAGAGGGAAATGCTTTCTCTTTAATCTTTGGCATATTCTTACTTTACTCTTCAAGTCATTTAAGTCTTTTAATGTGTCTTTAAATTTGCTTTTTTTAAGGGGGGGTGAAATTTCCATTTGGTTATAGATCACAATTTGTTCATCTATTACTCAAGTGATGGGAATCTGCTTCATTTCTAGTTCATTGGTATGATAAAATGCTGCTATAAATATTTTTGGCTTATGTGGGATCTTTGTCATGATCTCCCTGGGACTTCTTGCCTGTTAGTGGAATCTCTGAGTCAAAAGATATTGAAAATTTCATTTATTTATTTTTGCATGAATGCAAATTGTTTTATAGATGGTTTTTTTTATCAGCTTGCAGCTCTACCTCCAATGCAGTAGTGTGCCACTAGGAGGCACTTATAAGGACCTTCTATGTGTAATGCACCATGCAGTACTCTCTGTATACAGAGGTTTAAGAGTCCATCTTCTTCTGGTTTCCAGGTTGTGCATTTTCCTGGATTTCATTTTAAGATCAAAGCTCTCCAGTAATAGCATTAGTCAATGAGTGGTGCAGAATTTAAAGTTCTAAAGTTGGAGCCAGGAAGACCTTAGTTCAGATTCTGCATAGAACACTTACAAGAAGTCTCACCCTAGACAAGTCACTTTACCTCTCTCTGCCTTAGTTTCCTTTCTGGGCAAGATTAGATGGCTTTTAAAATTCCTTTTAGAATGCAGTCAGTTCCCTTTCAATGCTAGAGAAGACTCACAGGCTGGATGTCTGGACAGCTCCCAGACAGATACTATGTGGAGAAAATTCCACAGCAATGGCTGATCTCTGTAGAAGGCAGCGATACACAGTCTCGTCAGTCTTGCAACAGCACTATGAGGGGGTGGGGTGTATAAATCCTCTTTTACAGATGGAGAAACTGTAACCCAGAGAAGCTGTCACTTGCTTGCAACCACCTATCTGGCTAATACGAGAGACACGGTTTGCACCTGACTCTTCCCAGCTTGGAGGACCACTGCGGAGGCAATTTCTCTCCCAGTTAGTCTGGGATGGGGAGGGCTGACTCTTAGTTCCCTTCTAGTCTATGGTTCTAAAATGGAATGGCTTTCAGAAAGAGACGTCTGTGATCAAAGCAAAGGGCTTTCCGGAAACTGCCTAATGACTACCCTTCACAATCAAAATATACACCAACCGACCAACCTCTGATTCATAGATTTCTAATTGTTCTTCTCCGCTTTAGGCATTAGCCAATTCTGAGTTCCCAGCTGCTAGGGCCTCCCTACCCCCTACCCCAGCGAATTCACCATGTTTCCATTTATACCTATTTTGTACTTGCTTATTCTTGTATGTGTTGTTTCTTCTTGAGGACTGTAAGCTCCATCAGAGCTGGAACTATTCCTTTTTGTCTTTGTCTCCTCAACACTTAGCACAATGACTGATATGAAGGGGCTTAACAAATGTTTGTTGATTGATTATTTAGAGAAGGGGTTCCTAGGCTTCCCTAGACTGCCAAAGGAGTCCAAGGGTGAGGAACTATGCTTTGGGATCGAAAAGCTTCAGTTCAATTCCTTCCTTATGACTCTGAACAAGTCCTTAATCTCTCTAGGCTGCAGCTTCCTCTTTTGCAGAATAAGGGAGATGATCAGCCAACTTCTGAGGAAATGAAATCTGAGGTCAAATCCAGCTTCAGGCACATATTAGCCGTGTGACCCTGAATGAATCATTTAACTTGTGTTTGCCTCAGTTTCTTCTTCTATAAAATAGGTCAATAATAGCACTTACTGGATTTGGCATCGCTGTTGTCCTTGCTAATATTTATATAATGCTTTAATGTTTGCAAAGCTCTTTCTAGCTATGATCTCATTTTGTCCTCACAACAAGCCCAGGAGTTAGGTGATATTGATGAGAAAGGAAGGAAGGGAGGGAGGAAGGAAGGAAAGAAGGAAGGAGGAAAGGAGAGAAAAGAGGGAAAGAAGGAAGGAAAGAGGGAAGAAATGAGAGTAGAAAGGAGAGAAGGAAGGAAGGAGAAAAAGAAGGAAGGAGAGAAGGAAGGAAAGGAGGGAGGGCAAGATTTAAATTCAGCTCCAGTACTATATGCTGTATCAACAAGCTATCCTTTAGCAGAATGCCTGGATTCCCAAGGGGGTCTTTGTACCACACTAACTGTGTGTGGCTTTTGCCTCCTTATTTCCCTCCAGGGGGCTGGGCCTCAGTTTCCTCAGATGTAAAGTAAAGGAACCAGAATATAAAGTCTAAACTCTAAGCATGCAGCTGCCCTCTTTTACAAAATTCTCTCTTTCCAAATAGAATATGAAAGCATCCATTCTCTGTGTATTTTACATCCTATCTTGTGGTTTGGTGGCCCCACAATCGACTCGCATTGGTAAGCTGGGCCATCTTTCATGATGAGCCGTACAGGGCAGACTTCTGGGCAATGCTGGGACAGTTAAGATGAGTGATGGAGAAATATGGGGAGTGGGAAATGAGCTTCCATCAGGTCACTGAACTGAGAGGAAGACCTAATGGAGATGGCTGAGCCTGCCCTGCCTTTCCAGAAAAATAGACTAGCGACTCAGCAGCGGTGACTGGAGGCCAGGAAAGGGGAGGCGATGATGAGGCACAGGATCATTAATGAGAAAATCGAGGAGGTGGTTAGAAGCTCAGAGACGTGAAGAGATCAGGAGAGGTGGCCAGATGCTTTCACTGGGGAGCGAGAAGCACTAAGGAAAACCAATTTCCACGCAGCCTCTGGGGAGGGCTAACAAGCCGAGACCTGTGTGAGGAAGGGGCAGAGAGAGGTTTTTCCTACCCCAAGCCCAGTGAGCAGGCTGGCATTTTCTTTTCTATAAATCTCTAAAATGACTAGAAGATTGAAGACCAAGTTGAGCCTTCACCTTCATACTCATCTCTGGTTGGCTTTGGGCAATTCTGCATCCTTTTTTTGTAGAATCACAGATTTGGAGCAGACATGAGGTTCAAATGTTTCATTTACCAGATATTAAGACTGAGGCTCATTGACAAAAAGTGATTTGCCTAAGATAGTGAAGATGATAAATGGCAAAGCAGGATTTGAACCCAGGCTCTTGCTTTTAAAGCTGGGGTTCTTTCTACTTACACTGTGCATCCTCCCTTTAAGGAGGGATAAGGCCAGAGTTCCCCCACCTCCATTATTATAGGAGCCAAAGGCACAGATATGTGGCCTGAATCCTTCAATCAAGAGACCAAGCTGGAAATTAAAGAACTGCCTGAGATCAGGGGCTGTAGCTTAGCCCTGACCTGTACACAGCTCTCCAGCTGGTGGCACCTTTGCCTGCTTGACATTTGCATATATTTCATGATTATTTTCTAATCTACATGCTTTATACCCCCAGGAAAATGTAGACTCCTAGAAGGCATTATCTTGGGGGGGGGTAAAGAGTCAAGAGGGTGGGACTGAGAGTCAGGAAGACCCAAGTTCAAATCTGTCCTCAGACATTCACTATTGGTGTGATTCTGGACAAGCCACCTACTCTCTGTATGCCTCAGTTTCCTCATCTGTGAATTAATGTGGTTGGATCAAATGCCAATTAAGACCTCTTCCAGCTCTAGAAGTTGGATTCCATGTAACTCCTTAAAGCATCTCTAAATATCAGCAACCATGTGAGAGGATCAGACCAGGGGGCCGCTGGAGTTTCTGAAGGTCATGTGTGTTTCCTGTTAACAAAATCATGGGAATGGTTTTGGGGTTTTACTTTGAATTTTGATGAACCTCCTCCTAATAAAAGTTATCTCCTGGGAAGGAGGGGAGAGGAGAAGGAAGGAAGATGGCTGAGGGATGCCAAGCAGGCTTGCAGATCTGGCATCTTGATTTGCCCCTGAGCTACACTGCTGAATATTTAGCATCTCAAATCAGATTTTAAAAGGAAAATAACAGACTGCTTCTGAAAAAGTCTTGGTTTGTCCCTCATTTTTAGAGGTAAGGATTTCCCTACCAGGGCCTCCTCCAAGGCCCCTTTCTGGTGTGGCAGTGATATTGGGTTTTTGTAATCTGTGTCCATTAAGTGTGAGCTATAGCACTTTCTGCCAAGCTGGAAAGGTCCAGCAATGGGGTGCATGCCTCTGATCCGGGGGATCAGCTGGGGACCTGTGTAGTCTCACAGGCAATCATTTGGAGGGAAGAACACAGAAACTCTACCTGGTTCTCTGCTAGAGCATGTGGAATTTGTGATCTGTGTCAGCCTACACTGATGGGATCTTAAACTTGGAAGGGAAGGATTTGACTACAGATTAGGGATGCAGGAGATCTGGGCTTTTCCCTCTTTTCCTCCCTCTTTGCTCCCCCTTTCCTTTCCTTTCCTTTCCTTTCCTTTCCTTTCCTTTCCTTTCCTTTCCTTTCCTTTCCTTTCCTTTCCTTTCCTTTCCTTTCCTTTCCTT
>NC_058131.1:8803374-8815204 GCF_016433145.1 Gracilinanus agilis | reverse complement strand
TTTTCTTTCTTTCTTTCTTTCTTTCTTTCTTTCTTTCTTTCTTTCTTTCTTTCTTTCTTTCTTTCTTTCTTTCCTCTCCCACATTAGAAGTATAGTAGCCCCCGATGGGCCCAATATCATACTAATCAGAATAGGAGCTTTGACCTTCTCCACTTCTAGCCTGGGTCGATCCTTGGTTCCCTCATCATATAATTTGTTGCTCACCCTGCTTTGCCCCAATTCTGAGGACTCACCATATTGATGTTGAATTTAGCAAGGACACAAGACTGACTTAGCCCCACTGTGATCAACTATTTCCTGCCCTGTCCCCCTCCATCTTCTTAAAAGCTTTCTTTTGTGTATTACTGTCACCTGCTAAATCATAATCTCCTTGAGTGTAGGAATTGTTTTTCTCTTTCATGTTTGATTCTTCAGGCTTTGGCACTTAGTAGGTACTTAATAAATGTTTACCGACTGAATGTCTGACAGAAGATGAAATTGAGACCCTTGGAGGTTAGTGACTTTGCCAAGGTCACGCAGAAAGTAAGGAACAAAGGAGGAATTTGAATGAGGACTTCTTACTTAAAACCCCAACACCATCTCCATGATGCTATTCTGCCTCCCAGAGGACACTGGATTGAGAAATTAGAAAGGGATCAGAGTTCAGTCTCAAGAGAAGTACAAAGCTATGACAGGTGAAAAGAACTTCCCCAATCCAGTACCTTCTACCAATTTTCTCTTATGAGCAGCAGCTGGACAGCTCCCATCACCACTCACCATGTCATGGGGACACACCATGGCACAGTTGAGAGAAGTACATAGTACACAGCTGCTAGCGTTCTCTCTCCCTCCCTCCCCAAACTCTCTTGCATTGGTCTTCTCTGCAGTATATATACACACTCCCACGCAAGCATGTCGCCTCTTCCCTGAGAAGGTAAACCTGAAGGCAAGGACTGTTTCCTGTTCCTTTTCTATGGTGACACGGGGCCTGAAGCATTCACTGTAGGGGTTTGATCTTATTAACTGGAGGGTGGAATCTGGCCTTAAAGGATCTTCTTCAGAGGCAAACCAAAACAGACAACTTGGTGAGGTGGCAATGGGAATACATTCCAAGTGGACAGAAAATATAGTCCTTCAGGGAAGGGTGAAATGGGATATAGAGGAAGCCAGAGAGGAGGCAGCTTTGAAATTCTGCTAGGGAAGAGTCAGTTTTCCCCAGGGGCTGGGTAGGGCGATGGTCAGGAAAGACTTTTCCATTCTTTGGATGGGAGGTTGAAAGTGAAGTGGCCCACGATGATGGCTGGATAGAATGATGACTCTAATAAAGATGATGATGATGATGGTGATGAAGGTGATGACAATGATGGCAAGAGTGATGATGATGATGGTGATGAAGGTGATGATAGGCCACAGGGAATAGTGGATAGAAGGCTGGCTTTGTTTCCAGTTAGACTTGGGTCCATGTCTATAACTGACACGGACTGGCTATGTGATCAGACAAGTCACTGAAACCTTTCAGCGTTCCAGTCAACTCTCTAAGACTAGAAGTGACCAAAAATTGCTGATCTGCATCAGTGGAAGGCATTTCCACACTGGGAATTTCTCATTTTTATGAATCACAGGCATGGCTGGAAATGAAAATAACACAAGCAACAGCCACAGCAGCAGCAGCGACAGTGACTATGAAAGTGTGGGGTAGAGGCAAGAGGATTGGCCTTGGAGCCAAGAAGATCTGATTTGAAGTCCTCTATCTGAAACATACTGGCCTAATGACTCTGGGCTACTTCCTTGGAGATGTCTAGGCAAGTCTCTAAGACCATAAGCTGCAGAGAAAGTGTCACCTTGCACTGTTAGGAAATAGAGGAAATAGAGGCTGAGAGAAGTGAAGAGACTTGCCTAGGATCACATAGCATTTGAAATGGCGGGGCAACCGAGTTGAGATCTCTTCCTGGGTCCAACATACCCATGTTGTTGAGTCATTTCAATTGTATTTGATCTTCATGACTCCACTCGGGGTTTTCTTGGCAGAGATGCCAGAGTGGTTTGCCATTTCTCCAACTCATTTTACAGATGAGGAAACTGAGGCAAACAGGATTAAGGGACTTGTCCAGGGTCACAGAGCCGGTAAGTGTCTTAGAAGATGGGTCTTCCTGACTCCAGGTCCAGCGCTCAATCCACTAAGCCACCTAGCTGCCCCACACTCTGATGTACTATGTGAGAAGCAGCTCATAGAGAGCCCATCTGAGCACTTCTGTCTATCACAAAGTAGATTTGGCCTCTAATTCCCAATAGCTCCTGCAGGGTTCTAACCCTTGCCTCTTCTCCTGTCCACTTCCTGTATGGCCAGATTAGGTCACTGCTGATCTTTAGTGAATTGAAAGTGATAATAATAACTATAATAACTGGCATTTATATAATACTTTCCTAAGCACTTGCTAAATGAAATGTTGTTTGAGTCTCATAATAGTCCCTTGAGGTAGGTACTATAGTTATAATGATCCCCATTTTACACCTAGGGAAATTAAGGCCTGGAGTGGTTAAATGACTTTTCCAAGGTCTCAGAGCTCATTGGATCAAAGACCTAGAACATGAAGGGACTTCAGAGCTTTTTAGTCTCGTCCCTTCCATTTTACAAGTGAGGAAAATAAAACCTGGAGAGGCAATGCCACTTGAACAAGGTTACTATCAAAGGAAGGATCTGAACCCAGGACTTCTTACTCTAAAGCCAGTGTTCTTCCCATTATACCACACTACTAGAAGGTTCTATGGCAGAAGAAGAAAAAAGAGATACCAGATTAGTTCAAGCATAATCCCATTTAGTCAGGTTACCTGGGAACTGCTGATTTTCCCACCCATTAGAACAATGAGTGTCAGAAATAAGATGGAATCTCAGGACTGGTTGACCCCAAGCCTACCTCTCTCTACTCCCTCAGGCTGTTTCAGTGACCTGGCCCAAACATGAATCTTTGAGTCATCGGGGCACCATGTTTTGATAAAAGGGAATAATTAAAATAATGATTAATGGCAAGAGCAAAAAGCCTTCAGTCCTAATGCAAATGCTCATGATTCAAAGAGAATTGCCTTTTTGCAAATGAATCTTAGAAGTTTGTGGGTGAAACTTGGAAGATAAATATTCCATAAGCAAAAGTATGTGCAATCTGTATATGCAAATGAGAACAATTAATTTTAGCAGCCAAACGAGTAAATCAATGATTTTCCAAACCTAGTAATTTGGTAACCATTAGTCTCATTAGTCTTTCTGTTTTCAACTTAATTATTCCAATATGGAAGCAGATTGGAGTCCCTTCCAGCTCTGAGTCTGTGATTGTAGGTGGTATAATTTATGGAGAACCTGTTCTTAGGTTAATTACATTCAAGGCTTTGCAGCCACAAACTGAGGAATTAGAGCTGAGATGCTCAGTGGGTCCCCAGGAAGACAGGTTTGTTGGGTCATGGCCTTGCTTGCTCTTGAGCTTTTCTATGCAGGTTGTGGTCCTTCACACTCTCCATCAGGTCTATAAGAAATCACTGGCTTTGGTGCAGTGTGTGGAGATGGTTCAGGGTTTGTGGCAAGGTGAGCTCCTTTTTTAGTTTTTTTCCCCTCTCTCAGAGAGAATACAGAGGAAGTCTTCAAAGTGTGAGACTCATCTTGTGACCCATTGGATGGCTGCTTCTGCCCACTGGCCATCTAACTGCTCAAAAAACCACTTTGGCATCGCTATATCCTTGCAAGGATATGCACAACACTTCCCTATTCTTTTTTCCCTAGTCTACAGTGGATGAGGGAACTCCCAATGTGGATAATGCTTCCACAGATGCATATCGATAATTCATCCATTACTTCTAGCCTGAATCATTGAGTTAAGTGACTCATCTATGGTCACCCAGCAAGTAGATGTCAGTGGCAGGAACTTAGGTCTTTCTGACTCCAGGGTTGGTCTTTTATCAACTATGCCGTGTAACCCCTCATTTAAGAACAATCCATTAAGCACAGATTGAATGCAGAGCATGGCGATAAGAGGACCCTCACAAGGACAGACATTCTCTTTCCTGGAAAGTATGTTCTTAATGACAAATGTCACACCTTCTGCCCTAGAGGAAGACAGTTTCCCAATAGGGGGAAGAGTTAAGATTGATCATGAAATGAAGGCGTATTATGAGGCTTCCCTAGGATGCTTGGTTCCATGGGAAGCTTGTCGATGGACTCAACACCCAGAGAACTTTTCCAGGTACTTTTCTGTTAGTTGAAAAAGAAAGCAAACACACCGAGACATTCTAGATCATGGGAGATGTGCCTGGGTGGGCTGCTGAACTACAGAATCTCTGAGTTGGCAGGAACCTCATAAGCCTGCTAGAGCAGCCTATGTCTGAATCAGAATGTTCTCAATTACAGAGGGGTCAGCTGTGGAGAGTAGGGCTTTGGCTTTCCTAGAAGGCAATGATTGCTGAATTCAGAAATGGTGTCAACCATTGGTTAGTAGCAGCCTAGCTATTTAGCATTTTGTAACATGAGCCTAATCAGGTCAGGAAGAGCAATGGTCAAATCCAGCTGCTGATACTTATTGGATGAATGACCCAGGGCAAGTTACTTTCCTTCTCCTAGTATCAGTTTCCATCTCTGCAAAATGGGGGTGGACAATATCGGTAGCGTCTACTTACCGGGGATGCTGTGAGGTTCAAATGCAAGCTTTAATGCACTGTAGAAATTCAGCTAGTGATTGTTGATATTCCTAATAGAAGTTTGCATTCCATAGTCCTGATTGAACCCCTAGTGATAGACTTACTAGAAAGATTTTAGAACACAGAACTTTAGAGTTGGAAAGAGTCTTAGAAAATAGTCTAGGGGGCAGCTGGGTAGCTCAGTGGATGGAGAGTCAGGCCTAGAGACGGGAGGTCCTAGGTTCAAATTTGGCCTCAGACACTTCCCAGCTTTGTGACCCTGGGCGAGTCATTTGACCCCCATTGTCCACCCTTACCACTCTTCCACCAAGGAGCCAATACACAGAAGTTAAGTGTTAAAAAAGAAAATAGTCTATCTGAGTGGGGATGCCCTCCAAACATGGAATGTCTAGAAGGTAGAACTACTAGGGTGGTTTTCCCCAGATACAAGTCTGACCACGTCACCCCTCCATTCAATAAAGTCCAATGGTTCCCTATTGCTTCTGGGTCAAATACAAAAATGCTCTGCTTGGCATTCAGAGCTCTTTATAGCTCCTTCCTACTTTTCCAGTCTTTTTATGCCCCATCACATCCTCTGTGATCTAGTGATGTTGGCTTCCCGGCTGTGACACCCAATTTCTCAGTTCTAGGCATTTTCTCTGGCTGTTCCCCATGCCTGGGATGCTCTTCCTCTTTCACCCACCTCTTGGCTTCCCTGGCTTCCTTTAAGTCCCAACTAAAATCCCTTCTTTTCCTGGAAGCCTTATCCAAACCCTTTTAATACTATTGCCTTCCTTCTCTTAATTATTTCCTCTTTGTCCTCACATAGCTTGCTCTGTATATATTTATTTGTTGTTTCCTCCATCAGATGGTGAGCTCCTGGAGGGCAGGGAACTGTCTTTTGCCTCTTTTTGTATCTCCACTCCTTAGCACACAGTGCCTAGTACATAGTAGGTACTTAATAAATGTTTATCAATGACTGACATACAAGGCCAGAGGTGAGGGACCTTAGAACATAGAAAATCCAAGCTGGAAGTCTTAGAATATAAAACAGAGACCATCAGAGCTGGGAGGAGCCTCAGGGCACAGAATATCACCCTTAGAAGGGATATGAAAGACAATTTAGTCAACTCTCTCATTTTACAGATGAGCAAACTAAGGCCCAAAGAAAAGTGCCTCCCTCAGGTTCATGTGCAAGGAGTAAGGAACAACTGGAATTTTCAGATAGGGCTTCTGTCCATGGCTCTGTCCACCAGTTGGTGCTGAGTGCCGAGAGCACAGAACACTGATAGAAATCCTGAAACTGGATTTCGGGGTGGGAGGTGGGAGCCAGCTCAGCAAATTTTCAAATGCATACTTCTCAATTTGTTATTTAATTAAATACTTAGTATGCCTGCTTAAGTGCTGCTTAGTATTCTAATTGCCAAATCTAATGGCCTTTTCTCAATACGCTTCCTTTTTGACCTCTGCAGTCTCTGAAATGGTCTGCCCTCTTCTCCTCGGTGCTCTTTCTCCTCTTGGGGATTCTACGGCTCTGCTTTCTCTCGGTTTTCTTCCTTCCTGTCTGACTGCTCCTTCTCAGCTTCCTTTGCTGGGTAGGGTGAGTGGTGAAGACATCTAAGTTGGATATGTTGAGTTTGGGGTTCCCCTGGGACATCCAGTGTGAATGTCCAGTAGGAAGGCTGTTATGCAGGACCACAGCTCAGGGGAGACACAGGGGCTCTATGTAGAGATCTGCATAGAGATGGTTCTTAAAGGCATGGTGTCTGATGGGAGCAACAAGAGAAGGGTAGGTAGGTAGGAAGAAGAGAACAAGATTTTATGGCGTACCTCCTAAGTGCCAAACACTGTAAGCACTTTTTGCAAATACTATCTCATTTCATCCTCACCCCATTGTTATCCCCATTTTGCAGTTGAGGAAACTGAGGCAGTCAGTGGTTCAGTGACTTGCTCAGGTGACATGGCCAGAAAATATCTGAGCCTGGATTTGAACTTCTTTCTGTCCCCAGGTCCAGTGCTCTGTCCACTGTACCAACAGATAAAGAAATAAAAGAGAAGAGAGCCCAGGACAAAACCTTAAGGAATACCCAGTCTTGTGGGGAGGTGACATGGATGTTGTTGTTTAGTTGCTCAGTCACGTCTGAGTCTTTGTGACCCAATGGGCCGTAGCACACCAGGTTTTTCTCTCCTCCACTATGACAAGAATGATGAGCCAGCAAAGGAGACCAAGGAGAAGCAGTGAGATGGGTAACTACCTGAAAACCTAGAGAGGAGAGAATATCTTAAGTATCCGCATTCTTCTAGTTTTCCCAGAAACCTAGAACCTTGGGCTCATCTTTGCCTTCTTCATCTGCTTCCCCTTCCATAACCAAAGAGTTCTTAAATCTTTCCTTTCTTCTTCTTCTTCTTCTTCCATAATAGGAGTTCTTCACCTGGGCTCTGTGAACTTTGAAAAAGTCTATTTTGGTAGCTGTATTTCAAGACAATTAATTTCTGTTGTAATTCTATGTAGTTTATACTTAAAAACACTCTTCTATGGCCTCAGACACTTCCCAGCTGTGTGACCCTGGGCAAGTCACTTGACCCCCATTGCCTACCCTTACCACTCTTCCACCTATAAGTCAATACACAGAAGTTAAGGGTTTAAAATTAAAAAAAAACACTCTTCTGAAAGGAGGTTCGTAAGCTTCACCAGAATGCCAAAGGGGTCTCCTAGGACACCCTGCAAAAAATCCCATTAAGAACTTTTGTTACATAACCTTAAGAAAATAATGTAAACCTCTAATCTTTTTTCTATACTGACAGGGCCCCAATCCCATTTCAGAACCTCATATTCTATGGCCAGGATTATTGCAATGACCCCCAGCCCCCATACGGATTTCCCTACCAAAGGCTCCCCTCAGCCCTGTCCATCCACATTCTCCACATAGCTGATATTTCTAAAGCAAGGATCTGACCAGATCATTCCCTGACTCAACACACTCTTCTGTTTGGCTTTTGTTTCGAGCTACTATTTGTTTTTATTTTAAAAAATAACAATGTAATATATAACAATAATATAATACATATGATTTGTTATAAATATATAATAAATTTTAATAAATATATTTATCTAAGAGAAACAAATTCTCCCATTAGCTCTGTCTCCAAATCTACATCTCATTCTTTTCTCCCCCTCTGTCCCCAGGAAGGCAGGTAATATGATACAGGTTGTACATATATTATCATATAATACATAATCCTCTGCTCATCATTTTGTGAAACAAGATATTGTTTCCACTAGAGAAAATTCAGGGAAGAAATAAAATAAAGAATGGTATGCTTCAATCTGCATTTATTTGTCTTTTAAAGTCCTTAGCTGCCTGGTCCCAATAGCTATTTCCGATCTTATTATCCATCGCTCTCTTCCTGCTCTCTAGGCTCTGGCCAAACTGATCTTCTCTCTCTTCAGAATTCTGTCTCCATCTCCATGCCTTTGTTGCCTTCTCTCGGCCACAAAGGCCATCTCTGCCTTCAAGACTAGCTCAAACACCACTAAATCCAGAGCTTAGTAGAGTGCCTGGTTCACAGTAGGTGCTTAATAAATGTATCTTGGCTTGACCTCACTGATTTTCTGAAATGCTGGTATCCTCCATCCCTAACCACCATTTTATTCCTCTATCCCTGACTGTTCATTTTCTATTTGCTTCTATATGTTCATAATTTCCTCTCCAATAGAATGAATATAAGCTCTTTAGAAAGGGGGATTTTTTTTTGATTCTCTGTAATTATATCCCCAGCATCTAGCACAGAACTGAATGCTTATTTTTTCCAGTTATGTGTAGAAACAATTTTTGACAACGGTTTTCTGACATCAGGATTCAGATTTCCTCCCTCCCTTTCCTCATCCTGAAGGTGGTAAATATTCGGATATACATTATACTAGTGCTTTCATGGAATACACATTTCTATACTACTCATGCCACGGTCAAAGACACATATACATACAGTAAAAACTCATGAAGGAAATAAAGTGGAAGATGGCAGCCTGCTTTTGATCTTCAGTCAGATTTCTTCAGCTCCTTCTTGGCTATGGATGGCATTTTCCATCCTGAGCTACTTGTGCATTTCTTGGGACCTTGCTTTGCTGGTAACAGTTTAGTCCTTCACAGCTGATGATTGTCTAATATTTCTATTACTGTGTATATTGTTCTAGTTCTGTTCACTTCATCTTGCATCAGTTCAAAGAAGTCTTTCCAGGTTTCTCTGAACTCATCCTCTTTGTCATTTCTTATGGCACAATACCATTCCATTGTGACCATATGCCACAGCTCGTTCAGCCATTCTCTAGACACTATGGACTTCTTGACTGTTTTTCTTCAAGTTTCTTGCATTTGCCCAGATGAATTTTTATGACAATAAGGCAGTGGCCAAGTTCAAGGTCACTTTCTTCCTTGTCTGTATTATTTCTACCAACCCAGTGTTTTAAGGTTAAAGAATGCATCCGAGATCACCCAAAAAAAGTGTCTAAAGTGGGAGGGGTGGATCCAGGAGGCAGCAGCACATTCATTGTCACTTGGATGTCTTCAGACAAAAGTAGGAGCATTGCACAGTGGATAAGTTATAAAGAAGATTCTTATTTGTTTAGGGATCCGCTAGAGTGGATGGTCTCTGAAAGGCTATGATTTTGTAAAACGTATAGAGGGGAAGTAACTAGCATAAGGTCACAGAGCATCTATCTGTACCATCATTCATCAGTGCATTTAATAATTCATCCATCCATTCATCCATCCATCCACCCATTCATCCATCCATCCATTCATCCATTGTTCATTTCCATCCACTTGTTCATTCACTCATTCATCCATTTGTTCATTCACCTGTCCTTTAATTCACCTAGCCATCCATTATTTATTTATTCATCAATCTATCTATCCATCCATTTGCTGAATTGAACTGAATTAATTCCACAAACATCTGCATTTTAAATTTGCAGAGAGAACTATCCAAGAGCCAGCAAATTGTCTGATGCTTCCTCTCATCATTAGACTTTTTTCTATGCTCTCAGCTTTATGTGCCAAATGCAGTTATCAGTACCCAGTGGGGTTTCCAGAGACTGGAAACTGGACTGAAGTTCAGCCTTTTAGCATTTCAGCCTTCCTTTGGGGCTTCTATTCTCTGTTCTTTATTCCTTTTCTCTCCTTTTGTTTCTCTCTTCAACACAATGAGCAGCCCCAAGAACCAGCTTGCCCTTCAATCCATTACTCACACACTCCAGCAGAGGACAAGTGTTATTTTCCATTTCTGGGACTGGAAGAAGGTCCTTGTCATTGTCAAAGTCAGATAATTGATGAGCTGGGGTGGGGTGGGAATGTGGAGAAGTTCTTGCTGCATATCTAACCATCAACAATTACTCATAACATGTTTCATTACAAAGCAATAGAATTGTGCAGAAGGAGAACCAAAGCAAACCAACCCTTTGTTCCAACAATACTTTGAGCATTTTTAAACACCTACTTTTTGCCAGGCACCATGCCAAGGGTTAGAGGTGTGAAGAAAGAATCAAAACATGCCCTGTCCTCAAGGGGATTGTGTTCTCCCTGGAGAATGCAACATATCAACGGATAAGCATACTCAAAGTCAGAGTCCAGCAAGTATTAATACCTGGGGTGGGAGAGGCAGGACAGTTATTGTAGGAGGTGATCCTTGAGTTGTGCTCTGATGGAGTCTAGAAATGCTGTGAGGTAAAGAAGAGGAAGAGATTACTTTGGTGCAATTGCATGGAGATTAGATTTGGGGAACAGCTGGTGGGTCAGTTGCCCTGGCTGATGGGACACCCAAGTGCTAGTCTCACCTTAAGTTTGCAAAGTTGCCTAGATAAGTTCACTTTCCCTCTCTGTAAAATGAATGCTGGAAGGTCTAAGATTCTTTGCAGATGAGTCACCAAGAACAGAAGACCATCCATCTGAAGGCCTCTCCAGTGAATAACGCCCATCAAAATCTGTGAAGATGTAGCCACATTGAGTCCTTTCCCTGCTACTTGGAGAATTTCCCTGGGAACACTCATCAGAAGCACTGGGGCACTACTAAATGAAATGACTTTCCCGGGGTCATATAGATGGCATGATATGTTAGAGGTTTTCCTACTGAGAACCTGGGGAGAAAAGTGTCTTTCCATGATCAGCCCAGTGGCTGAACTACTTAATCCAATTCGATATCCAATTATCAAGTACCTCCTGTATAGTATAGTCTTTGGGCAGAGTTCTGTCAAAATGAAAGGACCTACCCTCAAGGAGCTTACACTACTGGAAGGTGACTAGAAGGGCATACAGGGTATCTTTGTGTTCATGAGATACTTCTGATAGAATTCTACTGAGTGACATATTCATAAAGACTAAGTCACAGATAATTTTCCAGTCAGGAAAGAGGAAAAAGTCTAGAAAGATCACCAGATCACCAGCAAGAGATGTATCTACTTTGCTGTCTTTCATATCCTCATTGACATTTTGGAGAAAAGGAGCATTGAATAGATACTCCGCTCTGGGAGCTACAGAGGAGGCTGGGCCTGGGAGCTGGTTTCTAATAAGGACTGTGATAAGTCATTACATAATGGTCCCAAGTGCATTTGGCTCTTTGGATGCCCCTCATACCCCCATACCCATTTCACAGAAGTACCCTTTTGGCTCTAGAAACTCTATCCTCTCCTTGACTTTGCTTCTGACTCTCCAGAGTTTTTCCACTGTGCCTCAGTTGCCTTCTTACCCCAAGACTTCCTTCAAAAAATGTATATGGGGATTTTACATTTTAGAATGTCTTTCTACCATGCAAGCCGGCTTCTCTCACAGGTGAATTCCTTCTGGGGATCTCCATCTTGGAGATAATCCTAGGCTGGTCATGCTTCATTCCCTTCTTGCTGTTTCTGATCCTTTGGACTTTGATACCATTATTCCTCTCTCCTTTTCTAGCTCCATTTTGTGTGTTGTTGTCCCCCCCCCCCCCACCCCAAACCTTACCCCAATTAGACTATAAACTCCCTGAAGGCAGGGATTGCCTTTCTTTTTTGGCTTATATTTCTATCTCCAGTGCTCAGCACATTGTCTGGAACATAATAACTGCCTAATAAAGTCTCCTTTCCTTCCTTCATTCCTCCCTCCCTCCATCTGTTCATTCTATCGTTTGTTCATTCATTTTTTCCTTCCTTCCTCCCTCCCTC
>NC_058131.1:8775525-8793374 GCF_016433145.1 Gracilinanus agilis | reverse complement strand
TTAATCCCTTAACTTCTGTGTATTGGCTCCTAGGTGGAAGAATGGTAAAGGTGGGCCATGGGGGTCAAGTGACTTGCCCAGGGTCACACAGCTGGGAAGTGTCTGAGGTCACATTTGAACCCAGGACCTCCCGTCTCTAGGTCTGGCTCTCCATCCACTGAGCTACCCAGCTGCCCCCTGTAAAACAGGCTATAATAACAGCTCATATATACATAGCACAAAGATTGTTAATGATCTCATCTGATTTGTACAGCAAAAAAGTATGATCATGCCATTTTATAGAGAGGGAAAGCAGTCTCAGAGAGGTTAAAGGATTTATCCAGGGGCATCTAGGTTGTAAATGATCAACACTGGATTGGAATCTGGGTTTCCCGAGTCCAAGGGCTCCATCCAGTATACCATTTAACAGAGTTGAGTTCAGTTCCATTATCTGACAAACATTTATTCAATGCCTACCTGTGTCAGGAAGGAAATAAACATTTATTAAATAAATGTGCCAGACACAGTCAAATGCTTTACAGCCATTATCTCATTTGATCCTCTCAAGAATCCTATCAAGTAGGTTCTTTTACTACCTCTATTTTACAGTTAGGGAAACTGAGGCAGACAGCGGTTAAGTGACTTGCTTGGAGTAAGTTGCCCACTTACAACTAGTAAATGTCTGAGGTCAGATTTGATCTCGGGTCTTCCCGCCTCTGGACTCAACACTATCTCTACTGTGCCAGCTACTGATGCACTGGAAATACAAAGAAAAAATAAAATCAAATGGTCCCCAGTTTGTAGGATCTTAAGGAGCCAGCAGATCATTTTTAAACACCTCCTGGGGGCCAGGTTCTGGGTAGACACTGAAGATACCAATACAAAAATGGAAGTCTCTGCCCTTGCGGGCTTGGTGAAAGTCACAGGATGGTAGAAGGAACTCGACTTTGTGTCAAGGCACGGGGACGGTGGCCCTGAACACTTGTGAGAGGGCACACTGGCCTTCAGAGAGATTCAGTGACCCCAACATCACCACCCCACAAGTCACAGAGCTGAGACTCAAATTCACATCTTGCCACTCTGCGTTCAGTACCCTGTTAGCAAGATTACGGTTTCCTTCTTCTCTAGTTCATTGCCAAAATGGTGGTCTTCATGGATTCCCTGAAGAATCTGAACAAGAAAATATTCCAGCTGTAGCTGATTCCAGCACGTGGGTTTGAACGTGGCAGAGGGGAGGAGAATAGATCTGTGAATGTCGGATCTGGAACCCAGAACATTGATTGTCCACACTGGCAGGAACATTGACAATTGGAGGTAGGAAGAACCTCAAGCTAGAGTAACTTAAGCTTTCATTGCTACTACTACTACTACTACTACTACTACTACTACTACTACTACTACTACTACTACTACTACTACTACTACTACTATTATTATTATTATTATTATTATTTTAGTGAGGTGGAGTAGAAATCTGGCCCCCTCCCTGAATGAAAGACCTTCAGAATCGGGGGACCTCAGGAATCTTCTGATCCCAATATTCCTGAAAAGGCATTCACACCACAATGCTCAGAGCAAGGGTTCCTTGAACCTTTGCTTGAAGACCCCCACTCAGGAACAGCTCCCTTCCTCTGGAGGCTGTCCGTTCCACTTCTGAATCACTTAAATTGTCATCATATTTTTGGAAAACGTTTTGGAAAGCAATTTGGAATTATGCTAAGAACAATAATAAGAAATGTCCAGAATGACACATGCTGGAGGGGCTGAGGGAAAACAGGCACAGTAATGGACTGTTGGGGGAGCCGTGAACTCATTCAGGCATTTGGGAAAGCAATTTGGAACCCTGCCCGAAAGTCACTAAACTGTGCCGACTCTTTGACTAAGTTACAGCAGTAGGTGATTTGTGTGATTTCAAAATTGCATAAACACTAATTCAGAAATGAGAGGATTTGGGGGCAACTAGGTGCACAGCCAGATCCAGAGATGGGAGGTCCTGGGTTCAAATGTGGCCTCAAACACTGCCTAGCTGCGTGACCCTGTGCAAGTCACTTAACCCCCACTGCCTAGCCCTCACTGCTCTTCTGTCTTGGAATCAATACACAATATTGATTCTACGGTGGATGGTGAGGATTAAAAAAAAAAAAAAAAAAAAAAGGGAGGATTTTCCAGAAAGAGATGGCCGAACACAGAAACATGTTGGAAGCCAGCAATTTCACAGTTAAAGTTTTGTTTCAAAAGAACCCACATATTTAATTCTACTTAATCGAAGACACGACTCTCCTAGACAAAGGCGTGGAGAAGAACTTCTGGAAGAATCATTTGAGCCCATCGTGAAATCCTCGTTATTCCTTGAGTTGGAACAATCCGCGAATAACGACAAATGCAGATCCCCTTTCTGGGATCACTTTGCTCTTTGCTTTAGTTTTAAGCACGGCTCCTTCTAAACAGAGGAAAATGGAGCTCCTCATCCACCCCAGGCTCTCGCACAGTTTGGATGTTCAATAAATGAAAAGGCAAATTGACTTGATTTTACTTGATTACCTCCCTGAATCTCAGTTTCCTTTTCTGTAAAATAGGACTAATCATACGTGTACTAAGTATCCCAAAGTAGGAGCAATGATCACAACAATAGCACACACCATCGGTGTGCCAGTCACTTGCAAATATTATCTCATGTGATCCTCCCCACAATCCTAGGGTGCGGGGTAGGTGCTGTTATTATCTCCATTTTATTGTGGACGAAATTGAAATGGAGGTTAAGTGACTTGCTCAAGGTTACACAGCTAGTAAGCCTCTGAAGCTGGATTTGAATTCAGGTCTTCCTGACTCCAGGGCCAGCCCTCTGGGCACTACAGTGAGGGAAACACTTTGGGAAGGAGCCAGTAGGAGCCAGGAGTTGCTGTGGCAGGATGGGGGTACAGTGTCCAGGACTGGGGAGGTTCTGGTCAGACAGGATCCTGAGCATTGGGTTTAGTTCTGTGAGCTGTCATTTGGGAAGGACGTTGATCAGCAGGAGAGAATCCAGGAACCAGGATTTAGATGGTAAAGGGCTTTGGGATCATGCCACAGGAGCATCGCCTTCTTGAAGAAGAGAATATGCAGGGGAAAGTCCTTGCTGGCTTCTGTTATTTGAAGTTTTTGCAGGAAGATGCATTCGTTGAGTTCTGCCAGAAGGTAGAACTAGGAACAATGGGGGAAAATTGTGGAGAGGCAAAATTAGGCTCGATATCAAGGGGAGAAAGAACTCTCCCAAACAGCGCAGGCGTCTGAAAATAGAAGAGGTGACCTCAAGCCGTGCTGGGCCATCTTTTTCTGGATGGTCTTCCAGCGAAGGCTAGAAGGCTACTTCTCAGGTATGGAGTGGAGAGATGCTTGTTCGGGGCTAGATTGGATCAGATGACCCCTGGAGGTCCCTTCCAGTGCTGAGACTCGGTGAAATTATGAAGGAACACGGTAAGATGAGCTATTTTTAAATCCTTATTTTTGGCTTGGAGGACCAACATTCTTCTCTCAAAAATTCCAAGGTGTTTGGCCGTGGCTTCTGACAACAGACATCTAGGCAACCAGCAGGCCCATCCTTGAAGACCTTCCAGCTTGCTAGAACCTGCCAGATCTTGAGCTTTCTGGGACTCGTCTTCAACTCAACTCAACAAATCTTTCTTACATGCTTCTTCCAGTCAAGGCCCTCTCCTAGGCACTGGAGGATGCAAAGACAAAAGTGGAAATAGTGCTTCATCTGAAGGAGCTCATGTTTGATGGGGGGCAGAATATATCGTGTCCACATCTGAGTGGCAAATGCAAATGCAAAATGATTTCTGACACAAAGAGGGGGGATGACCAACGACTGGAGATCAGGAAAGGTCTGGTATGGGAAGGAGCAGCTGAGTGGTGCTTTCAAGGAGACTAGAGATGCTACAAGGCAGAGGAGAGGAGCAAGTCACTCTAGAAACGGTGAAAAGTCATGGAGGGTGGCGACTGGGAACATTTTGTCTAGGAAGAGCTGGTGGGTAGAGCAATTGGGCTGGAAGGGAGAACACGGGATGAAGAAGAATACAAAATGGGATTGGAAAGGTAGGAGGGAGCCAGATGATGGAGGGCTTCCTGTGACACTCCAAACATTTTACTTGCTCTTAGAGGAAATGCCAACTCCAGTATTACTTCTCGAAGACTTAGAAGATGGCCTTTGATGGTTGCCAAGGTTGCCCACAGGTTAGAGTGCTGGGACTGGAAGTAAGAAAACCCGAGTTTGAATCTGGACTCAGGTGCATAATTACTAGCTGTGTGCCCCTTGGCAAGTATTTTCACCTGTCTGCCTCAGTTTCCTTATCTGTAAAGTAGGAATAATGACAGCACCCACATCACAGGGTTGTTGGGAGAATAAAATAGAATAATATTCCTAAAATGTTTAGCCCAGTGGCTTGGAAAGGGAATATAGGCAACTTTTAAAATTGGAATTTGTCTGGGAAAGGGAAAAGAAAGATGGACTGGTATTTTGAAGGAGTGATTGGATCTAGTGAAAGCTTTTCTAAAGGTAGGGAGGCTTGAAGAATAGTTGGATTCTAATTTTTAAAGACTGAATTTCATCCCTGGCATTTTGATCATCCTCCTTCTGGTCTGCTTTTCTTTGTAGGTCATCTTTCACTTTCTTTGCTTCGTTTTCAAGTTAGTCAATTCTGGCTTTCAAGACACTATTTTCTTGTTTTAGTTCATGTGCCTCTGTTTCCAGATGACTTATTTTGCTTTTTAAGTTCTTTTCCCAATTGTTTACAGCCCCTCTTAATTGTTTTTTTTAAATTGTGTTTTGAGTTCTTCCAAAGCCTGTATCCAATTTGCTGGAGTTTCTGTGTTTTTTGCTTAGTGTTCCTTCATCCCACTCTGTTCCATTTGTTCTTTGTTCATTACCTGGATAGAAACTGTCGATTATAATTTCTTTTTTTTTTCTTTTTCTGTTGTTTACTCATATTTTTTTCCTTCTTTGCCCCCTGTCATTGGCTGTAATCTTGCTCCTCTGATTATTTGCTGGATCTGTGGGTTTGGGCTATTCTGTCCTGAAGGGGCTTCTTCTCTGTTCTGCTGATTGACTAGATTAGGCTGATGGTATTAATGAGCCCTGAGGTCAGCTCTGACCCTGGTAGCAGAAGCTGAAGGTGTAGGCGAAGGTGTGGAGGCTGAAGAGAGTTGAAAAATATTTGGAGGCAGCAGGAGGGAGTCAGTAGGAAAGGAAAGGTTGAAGTCATGTGTGTGCATGTACACGACTGAAGATGAAATCTTCTTGGAAAGATGAGAGGAGATAGCATGGAGGGCACATACAGAGGGCTTGGTCTTAACAAGGAGGACTATCTTTATGCCACAAGGAAAGAAAGAGTGGAAAATGGGGTCAGACAATTCTGGGATGAGAACAGTTGAGAAAAGAGCTCATGTCTCAATTTTCTCAATAAAATAAGAGCCAAGGTCCTAGTCCAGATATTATTAATTGGGAGAGGTAGTTGGGAACTCTGGACAGAGACTTGAAGTTTGAATGACCTGAGTTCAAATCCCACCTCACACATTTGTTAGCTGCGTGATTCTGGGCAAATCCTGTTACCTTTTTGCACCTTAGTTTTCTCATGTGTAAAATGGGAATAACGATGGCATCTGTCTTCTAGGGTTGTTGTTCACATCAGATGAGATAAGATATATAAAGTGCTTTGTAAACCTTTAAATGTTATAAAAATGGTGTCAATATTTCTCTATAAAGAACACAAACTGAATGTGTTTCAGCTTAGATTTTTTTCTTCTTTTTTTCTTTATAAAATTTATGCTGTGATCACAAGTGATGAAGCTCTTGGAAGTCAGACTCTGTTTGGAATTCCAACCAGGTTTTTTATTATTAAAATTTTGGGGTATCTTATAGACTCCAGGTTCCATTCTTTGGAGGTGGATTTTTCAGGAGTGACCCTGTCTGAGGGACCAGCCCCCAAAGCCAACAAGTGGTCACTCCTGCTGAGGATGCCCCTGACTGCCAAAGAGACCTCTGAGGGCTGGGCATTCAGGAAACTCTCCTACCTGGCTGGGCTTTCCTGGACAACATCCTCTCCTCTTCTTCAGCCAGGTGCCTTCTGTCCAAGGCTTCATTTTACATGCCCAGATTCCAACATTTAAGTACTAACACATATGAAAAAAAGTCTGGAACATTCCTAGTCTATGGCTCATTCTTTTCCAACTGCAGTGACTGGCTCTGAAGGAAGGGAGCTTGGTCTAAGGGGGAGCTGGGTGCCAGCAAACCTACAATCCAACCTCAGTTAACCCCTGGGGAATGTGTGTGTGTGTGTGTGTGTGTGTGTGTGTGTGTGTGTGTGTGTGTTAGAGTGTGGTAGGATCTCAGCAACTTCAGTTTTCTGGTAACTGAGACATTTGAGCAGGAACTCTACTTCCACCCTGGTTGTGGCAAAATGAACAAGAACCTGCCTCATTGGGGTGTAGATTCCATATATTATCACAATTAAAGAATCAAAGCAAATGAACTATTGGGGCAGGAAGGTAGCTATCGTTGCCAATAGTATCAATGGTTTTTTTAGAGTCCTTGTCTTTCTTCTCTCAACCCTGACTCCACCTCCTCCCTATTCTACTGGACACCCTTTCCTCCTTGGACTTTTGTGTCATTGGATCATGGGCTCCTGGATTTAATTGTAGAAAGGAAATTATGTGTCATAACGTCCAACTATCTCATTTTCTAGGTAGAGGACTTGGCCTCAGAGGGGTTCAATGATTTCCCCAGAGCTACACAGCTTTTATCTCTATCCTTATTTTCTTCTTCCATTTGTCTGACCATTCCTGCTCAGTTTCCTTTCCTGGCTCATGGGCCAAGTCCCATCTTCTAGCCTTAGGGGTCCCTCAAGGTCTTTTCCTTGGCTCTCTTCTCCTCTCTCCATGTCATATCCTTTAGAGATCTTGGTTGTCATATATTCAATTCTCATCTCTAGTTTAGATGACTCAAATCTATAGAACCATTTCTCATCTATTTCATTAATTTGAATCTTATGATCTCAGTGTTAGTATCACTGCCACTAAAAATTAGTTCTTTTAGAAAAGGTAAATGACCAGAGTTAGAGGAGATGCAGGAAAATTGTGACACTAATACATTATTGATGGAATTGTGATCTGATCCAATCATTCTGGAGAGTGATTTGGAACTTTGCTCAAAGGACTCTAAAACTGTGCATGCCCTTTGGTCCATCAATAACATTACTAGATCTGTAATCCAAAGAGACTAAAAAAGGGAAAAGGGCCTATTTGTAGAAAAATATCTATAGCAGCTATTTTTTGCATTTGCAAGGAATTGGAAATTAAAGAGTGATCCATCATCTGGGGAATAACTGAATATTTGTGACATAAAAATGACAAGCAGGATAACTTTGGAAAAATCTGGAAAGACTTTCATGAACTGATGCAAAGTGAAGTGAACAGAACCAGTAGATCATTGTACAAAGCAATAGCAATATTTTTTGACAAACGACTGGGAATTTTCAGTTACTTTCAGTTATAAAACTAGTTAATTTCAGCAATGTGTTTTTCTAAGACAATCTCAGAGAATTATGATGAAAAACACCTTCTGCCCTCCGAGAAAGGACTAATGGAAGGTGAATGCATACTTAGACAGTCTATATTTTACTTTTTTCTAATTCTCCTTTTTTTGTTTACTTGTTTGAAATCTTTTCCACAAATGACTAATATAGCAAAATGTTTTACATGATTGTACATGTAAAATCTATATTGGCCTGCTTATTGTCTCAGAGAGGGAGGGAAGGTGGGAAAGAGGGAAAGAATCTGGAACTCAAACTTACAAAAGAGAATGTTAAAAATAGTTTTTGCTTGTAAATGGGGGAGAGAGAAAGAGAGAGAGAGATAGAAAGAGAGAGATTGCTAATTTCATTTCTTTCTCTTTTTTCTCCTCTCATTTATTCCTTAATCTCTCTTTTTTCTTATTTTCTTCTCTCATTCTTTCTCTCTCTTCCTCCCTCCTTCCTTCTCTCTCTCTCTCTTTCTCTCTCTCTCTCCACCTCCCCTTCACCCACTCTTTTTTTTCTTTCTAGCTCTTTGAAGGAAATAGATAAAAGTAGGGAGAACCTAGACCTTTGGGCTGCCTCTTCTAAACTGAGCTTCATAACTGTCTCAGAAGAACTACTGAAGGAAAGGAATGAAAGCTACCACTAAGTCCTCCTCTAGGTGGATGAACATACCTCTGGGTGGGTGGGTAGGTGGGGTCTGGATAACTATACAGCTTTCCCTTTCTCTCTGTTTTTGGTTCCCCCATACTCTGTGTTTCTTTGTGTCAGTCTGTGGTGTAGACTGCCTTAGGTCTTAGACACAGAATACAGTTTCAGGGATGAGGGAGTGATGGCTTCTCTGGGGTCAAAGACAACAGTTTGTAAACACTTTCCTAAATTCCCATTGTCTATGGTTAAGGTGTCCCAGCAGTCTGAGGTCTTGGGATGCTGACCCTGGGAGGACAGATATTATTTCACTGATATTTGAATTCTTCCTTTATATTTTTTTTGGCTTCACTAAATCTCATCTCATCTAAGGACCAGCGAATGGCCAAGGTGACCTTCACTGCCAAGGGAGAGCCGTAATGAGGGATGACAATCATATTTCAGAAAAATGCTGAGATGGAAAAAAAATCTTAATATTTAAGGAAAATCTCTTTTTAAACACTCCACAAATCTTGAAGCTCTTTGTAAATTATAACTATTGTTGTGGCTCCTCCTTTCCATGTGAAATCTGTGTTGATGAATCTAATGGAGTATAGCAATTAAAAATATTTACCGTTGTTATGTATATGCCATTTGGAAATCAGCTCACTTCTTTTTCCAGTTCCAAGTTAAAGAGCTGGTCCGTAAAAAGCTTGCTGCTTTGTTGATCTCAGGGAAGAAAAAAAGTAACCCTGGAACAGGTTTCTGTTAAAATATTTCCTCCATTTGAACACAGCTTGCCTCTGTTCTACCATGCCTCAGACGATGTTTTCGATATTTCAGTGGTGTGTATTTTTCCATCAAGTGGTTTTGAAAGTGGGAGAATCTCCCATTGCCCAATCACCATATGGAAGATATTAAACATTAAGAAGCAAGAAATTAGCCTCTGCTTGCAACACTGCCTGTCAGACAGAATCATCAGGGTTACCTCAGGGCTTCCTTCTTAAATTTGTCAATTCAGCCCTCTTACAGCAATCTCACACTCTGTTTTGGGGGCAGTGGGTAGTCTATAATAGTTCAAAGACAAAGTAGGACAGTATTTGGGCAAATGGTTTCATCAAGGATTTATTTCATTTTTATTTTTCATTTTTTAATTCATTTTTTCAATTAAGTATTTTTTTTTTGCCTCTTTTCTCTTCAAAAAAAAAATAGAAAAACAAAGCCTTGGTACTAAATATGCATAGTCTCACAAAACAAATTCCCACAATGGTCACATTAAAAATGTAGCCTCATTGTGCATCTTGAACCCACCAACTCTCGGTCAGGAAAGGGGCAGCAGCTTCATCGTGGGTCTTCTGTGGTCATGGTTGGTCATCTCGTTGACCGCAGTTCTTAAGTCTTTCCAAGTTGTTCGTTTTTACAATGTGGCCATCATGGTTCTCTTGAAGATTCCACTAAAATTTAATTAAAACAAATTAACGACCAGCAAAGTAGCAGGATATAAAGCAAATCCACACAAATCATCAGCATTTCTATTTATTAAAAATTAATAAAAGCAGAGCACGTGTAATCTAGAAGAGACCATAGAACACTGACTCAGAGAGCTGGAAGGGGCCTTAGCATAATGAAGGGCAGCATTGGCATCAGGTCTTACGATACAGGATGTTGGTAGAGAAAGGACCTTAAAATGTAGACTGCCTGGGCTAGCAGGGAACAAAAAGCATATGATATGACCATCTGAGTCCCACCAACTTCAATATGCCAAAGTTTTCATCGTCTTCTCTTTCATTCTCTTCCTTATCTTTGTTTAATCTTTGGACATTTTTTCCATGTTATAAGATTCATGTTCTTTACCTCCTCTCTCCCACCTCGCATGGCTGACACCAGTTCCACTGGGTTTTACATGTGTCATAGATCAAGACCTATTTTCATATTATTGATATTTGCACTAGGGTGATTGTTTAGTCTGCATCCCCAATCCTATCCCCATCGAACCATGTGATTAAGCAGTTGTTTTTCTTCTGTGTCTCTGCTCCCACAGTTCTTTCTCTGGATGTGGTTAGCATCTTCCTCACAATCCCCTCAGAAATGTCCTGGATCATTGAATTGCTGCTCATAGAGAAGTCCATTACATTCAATTGTGCCACAGTGTATCTGTCTCTGTGTACAATGTTCTTCTGTTTCTGCTCTTTGTTTTGCTTCCTTCTTTCCTTCCCTCTCTCTTTCTCCTTGATTTCTTCCTTCCTTTCCTTCCTCCTTCATCCCTTCTTACCTTCCCTCTCCTCCTTATATCTTTTTCCTTCCATCCTTCCTTCATTCCAGTTCACATGGAATTCCTCCAGTTCATCATTCCTTATAGTCAATAGTATTCCATCACCAACAGATACCGCAAAGAGGGAAAGGAAGTGGAAAGGTAAGTGATGAGAAAAAAGGAAGAAAGAAAGAAAGGAGGGAAGGGAGATAGGAAGAAATGAAGATTAGAAGGAAGGAGGGAGAGCATCAGAGAGGGAAGGAGTGATGTTGATGTGAGGTGGGGAAGAAAGGGAGGAAGGAAGCAGAAAGGAGATATCCACAGAATGTTCAGGTTGGAAATCACCTTCCAAATCTTTATGTCCCATCCCTGAGGAAACTGAGGCTCCAAGAGGCCCAGAGATTTGTCTCATCATAGTCAGTAAGGGATATCCAGGGCTGAGACCCAGAGTCAGCTCAGAGCGAATGGAAAGAGCCCTGGATCTGTGGTCGGACCTTAGTTTGATCCTTTATTTGCTTTGCTGTTCAGTTGTTTTTCAGTTGTCTTGAACTCTCTGTGTCCCTACTTGGGGCTTTTTTGGGCAAAGATCCTGCAGTGGTTTGCCACTTCCTCCTCCAGCTCATTTTACATATGAAGAAACGGAGGCAAACAGGGTAAAATGATGGGCTCAGGGTCACACAGTTAGTAAGTGTCTGAAGTCAGATTTGAACTCAGGTCTTCCTGACTCCAGGGCCCGTCCTCTATCCATTGCTACCTACCTTGAAAAAGTCCCTTCCCCTCTCTGCCTCTGTAAAGGGTCAGAAGTTGATCTCGTACCTATTTCCCAGCTTTCCACCTCTGATCCTGGGATTTTGCAATTCTTTCCTACAATCCTGCTACCTGGTTTCCATTTAGTGATGCCAAAGACACACACACACACACACACACACACGTGCACACACGCACACACGTGCACACACACGTGCACACACGCACACACGTGCACACACATGCACACACACATGTGCACACACAAACGAGCCAAACTAAGGAAGGAGGTCCCGGCTGGTCCAGGCCAGGGCTGGGCGCGAGGGACATGAGGCACCCAAAGGGTGATGAAAGCCCCAGCTGGGCTTCCAGTCGGGCTCCTCTTTCCTCCTTCTTGGCAGCTCGTGCAGCCATGATGTCAGCCTCGACGAGAAGGAAGCGCCGACCGCATTATTTTCCTAATCCTAATTTATGCTGTTGGCAGCTCTCTGGGAGCAATAAGCAGCCGGAGCCAACAGCGATTCTTGTCTCTTAAAATAAAGGCTTCCTAACACTCGGGGCTTCCCTTGGAAGGCAGGCCTCAGCCGGGGCTTCTATTTTCGAGAGAGCGGAGGGGGGCGACGGCTGAGCTGGGAAGCAGAGCCTGGGCTCGGGAGGGCCGGGACCCCCTCTCGGAGCCTCGGGCCAGCCCTCCGTCGCTTGGGGGAGGTGGTCTCCGGGCATCGCCGGCTCCCTCCGGCTCCACCGCTCTGCAGTCTGGGCTCGAGCATCCTCTGCCAGACGGACATGCTGCTCCACGTCCCGACAGCCTCCGCTCCGTGCTCCGTCCATCATCCCGAGGAGCCTTCCTGCTCTACCTCCTGGGGATTTTCTTGGGCCAGTTTGCTCACAGAGCATCTTCGCTTCAAATCCTTCCTCTCTGCTCTCCCCTCGTCAGGGCAGCAAAGACTAAAATGGAAAGAAGGGAAGAGATTGAACCAGTTAGGCAAGACCAAACCATGAGCTATGCCCGACACTACAGGAAATAATCCGTACCCATAGTCCTCCATGTCTGCAAAGCATCCGTCAGTCAGTCAATCAACAAACATTATTGGGGGCAGTTAGACTGCGTAGTGGAATGAGAGCCAGATCTAAAGATGGAGGTCCTGGATTCAAATGTGGCTTCAGGTACTTCCTAGCTGTGTGACCTTGGGCAAGTCACTTAAACCCCATTTCCTAGCCACACAGTATTGGTTCTAAGATGGAAGGTGAGTTTTTTTTTGTTTTTTAAATCAACCTTTATTAAGAATCTACTATGTGGGGCAGCTGGGTAGCTCAGTGGATGGAGAGTCAGGCCTAGAGATGGGAGGTCCTGGGTTCAAATCTGGCCTCAGACACTTCCAGCTGTGTGACCCTGGGCAAGTCACTAGACCCCCATGGCCCACCCTTACTGCTCTTCCACCAAGGAGCCAATACACAGAAATTAAGGTTTTAAAACAAAACAAAACAAAACAAGAGAATCTACTATGGATGTTAAGGCCAGTGGAAATGCACGTTGGCTATGGGGTGGTGAAGGGGAAAGAAAAAACATGAATCCTGGGACCGTGGAAAATTTTTCTAAAAAAATAAAATATTTAAATAATAATAAAAAAGAATCTGTTCTGGGCCAGACGCGGGGCTGAGTGCTGTGGAAACAGAGAAAAGGCAGCCCCTGCCCTCGAGGCACTGACAGTCTAAGGGAGCTCCATGTTCCTCCTCCGTCAAGCTGCTCCTCAGACTCATAACTTCCTGGGCTCCTTCTCCAACGTCCCCTCATCCAGGGAGCCTTCCGGGTCCTGCCGTCAGTGCCATGTTCTCTTGAGTCTGTGCTGCTGCTTTCCCTGGCCATTCTCCAGTTCTGCCTCGAAGAGGCAGCTGCGGTGTGGTGGATGGACAACTAGCCTTGGAGCCTGAAAGACCTGAATTCGAGTCCTACTTCTGACCTATTCTCTCAGAGTGACCCTGGATAAATCACTTAATTTCTCAACCCTCTGGGCAACTTTTTAAATTGCAGAGAACATATCAACCTGCATTGGCAGACAGAGTTTTCTTACTTGGGAGTTCCGTCTGTCAATAAAATCAGGGTCCAGCGCAGCTCCGAATGTCGCCCTGTGAGTGCTGGGTGCTTTTTACTGGACCTTTCAAGGAGAGGAGAGAAAAGAGGCACAATCAGGGCTGGAGCAGAGCCATCGAAAGCCTTTTCCGATTCAGAGATTTATGAGATTTTTATTTTCCTAAGAAGGTTTCAAGTTCTCTGCAGAATAGGGATTAGGGCCGCCTCCTCTTGGTCCAATCCATTTCATTCATTCATTCATTCATTCATTCATTCATTCATTCATTCATTTTTTCATAAAGTAGTTATTAAAAGGAGAGAGGATAGAGACACACAGACAGACAGACAGACAGACAGAGACAGAGACAGAGAGCCAGACAGAGACAGAGCCAGAGCCAGAGATAAACAGAGACAGAGAGACAGAGATAGAGAGACAGAGAGACAGAGAGACAGAGACATCAATAGCTATTTTCGAAGCACTTTTGTGCTCAGTGTGGAGGCTCCAAAGAGAAACGCACCCTCGATTGGGTCCGAGTCTGCACGGACTCTCTGCGGCTGGGACCTTTGGGGGAGGAGACCCCCGAGAAGGGGCTCTGGAGAAGCTTCCTGCCAGGCCGCGCTCGGGCTGAGCCTTCTAGGCAAAGGCAAGAGGACGAGGCGAGGAGGGGGAGCGCTTCAGCGATGGGGGAAGGACGGTGCCTGCCTGGGAGGGGGATCACGACGGGACTGGCGAGACGGGCCGGCAGTCCTCGGGGAGGGGAATCACGTCGAGGCTCTGAGGGTAGGTGGAGGAGAGGCTGCGAAGGGCTCCACATGCCAAACAGAAGACACGACGATCTTTTGATCTCCTATGCAAGATGGCGCCACTTGCTCTGAGTAAGTAACGAGGTGACCTGGCCGGGAAGATGCTTTGGCACCTGCATGGATGACCGCCCGGAGCAGGGAGCGGCTGGAGGCTGAGAGGCCCCGAGAAGGCTATGCCAGGGGAGGCTACGAGGACCTGCACTAGGGAGGCAGCCGGGCAAGTAGAGAGAAGGGACTGGATAGGAGAAACAGAGTAGAGGCACGACTGGCCAAGAGCGGCTTTGGCGATGGGGATTGACGAGAGTCATTGTCTGCGGTCCAGCCTCCATCCACGGCTCCTCATTCTGCCTCTGGCCAAGACAAACAGATGTAACCCTCTTCCAAAGGCCTTCCTTTAAAGGACCAAAAGTTACGGTCACGCCACTGATCTCTCCTGCAAACGTTCTCTCGGGTCCTTCGGCCGATCCCTGCGGGGTACGATGAGCTCGAGACCCTTCTCCGTGCTGGTCGCCTTCCAGCGGATGAACGTCCCCTCTGAAAGGAGGCGCCCCTCACAGGCCCCATTCCTCTGAGTCATTATGCCCAGTTTACAGGGGAGGGGACTGAGGCTGGCTCAGCTAGTACATGTTTAACTTTGAAGGAATGAATGTATTCCTGACTCCGAGGCCAATATTTATCCTCGGTGCCACTCTGGGGCGTTCCTGGAGACGGCATCGGGAGAGGGAAGGACCCAGAGAGCCAAGAAGGTGCAGAGAATGACACTGAAAAAGCAGCTTCAGGGGCAGCTGGGTAGCTCAGTGGATTGAGTCAGGCCTAGAGATGGGAGGTCCTAGGTTCAAATCCGGCCTCAGACACTTCCCAGCTATGTGACCCTGGGCAAGTCACTTGACCCCCATGGCCCACCCTTACCACTCTTCCACCTAGGAGCCAAGACAAAGAAGTTAAGGGTTTAAAAAAAAATAAAATAAAAAGCAGCTTCAGGAAGAGTGTCCTACCGATGACAGCTCGCCCCACATAGATGAAAGGTAGTGACTCCCCCATCGCTGGAGGACATCAGACAGAGCCTGGGAGGCGACTTGTCAGGGATGTTGAGGAGGAAATTCCTGCTTTGGTCAAGGCGCATCCAGATGCCCTTCCTGCTTGGGGCAACCATGAGTAACCAATTCTGACTTTCCACCTGCTCCAGCATCCTGAACACATTCCTTACTCGACTCTCATAAAATGGTGGCTAACCTGGAGCGCACCCGGCAGCGCTGACACTCATTACGCCGAGGCCAGTGGAAACGGGGGGGGGGGGGAGGAGGGGGAAGAAAGATGAGTTTTAGGTTTGCTGGCAATGAGAAAAGGTCATTATTTATTCTCTCTCCCTTGCCAGATTCATGAAACTTTTACTCCCTGGAACGGTTTCTTGGCAGTTCTCGGCATCCGGAGGAAACCCGTTAGAGATGTCATTTGAAAAATCCGGGGAGTCGGATTCAAACGCTGGGTGGAAACAATTTAGGCTGGAGCGTCTCGGTTTATTTGGAGAAGTTAAGTGGAACTTGGAAAAACACAACTTTGGCTAAATTCTGGGGAGATAGAATGACATCCTGCTACAAGAAACCAACCCATGAAGCAGCTTTATTTTTTCCCAGCCAAGTTTAGAACTTAACAAATACAAGAATGGGAGAGACAGCAGGCCAGCTTGAATGCTGAAGGCCCTTTTGTCCATGGGATACATTCCTCACTGGATCAGAGAAGATGGTTGGCCTCTAGAGGGGCAGCTGAGTAGCTCAGTGGATGGAGAGTCAGGCCTAGAGATGGGAGGTCCTGGGTTCAAATCTGGCCTCAGACACTTCTCAGCTGTGTGACCCTGGGCAAGTCACTTGACCCCCATGGCCCACCCTTACCACTCTTCTGCCAGGAGCCAATACACAGAAGTTAAGGGTTTTAAAAAAAAAAGATTCAGTCCAAGTGCTTCATCTACATGAAGCCTTTGCTGATGGTCCCAGTCATCAGGGTCCTCCTCATCCCCACCCCCCCAAGTTAATTTTCTATTTGATTTTGTATTTGTTTGGCATTCCTAGTTGCATCTCTTTTTCTCTGTCTTGTTGTTTTGAATCAGGGAATGGAAGCTCTCGGGCAGCAGGCAGGGCTTTGTTACTCTCCTGGTATCCCCAGCACCTGGTTTGGTGGGACTCAGTCAACCCTGAATGCATGTTTGTTGAATGAATGCCATCTGGTTGTCCTGGCACCAAACGGTCCCCATGTCTTCTGACAACTGTTTCCTTGAGGCTGTTTTTGCTACTCTAGAAAAGCAGGATAGCCTAATGGATGGAGCACTGGCTGCCCTCAGTGCCCGGGAGACCATGGCTTGAGAACTTCTCCTGACACATCTTGCTTGTGTGACCCAGGAGAGTGTAGCTCGAAGGCCATCGGTCCTAGAGGAGGCCAGAGTGACCAGCACCAGTACAGAGAGTTCTTTAGACCAGTGGAATTGGTGGTCTGCTCCCTGTCCCTAAGCTCCCCTGCTACAAATGCTGTCACTGGAACCTCAGAGCCAAAGAGGCAGCTAGGTGGTGCAGAGGATAGAGAGAGCACTGGGATGGGAATGAGGAAGACCCCTCTTCCTGAGTTCAAATCCAGGCTCAGACACCTACTAGCGGTGTGACTCTGGGCAAGTCTTTTCCCCTCAGTTCCTCATGTGTAAAATGAGCTGGAGAAGGACTTGGCAAGCCACTCTAATAACCCATACGGGGTCACCAAAAGCTGGACACGACTAAACAAACAGCTTCCATCTTGCCCATTTTGCAGAAGAAGAAATCCGGTCTCAGAGAGGGACAGGAATTCCTGATTGATCCAGAGATGGTGGTTGAGCTACAAGTCTCTGGCTTCCATGTTCAGGTTCAGGACACTCTTTCCGCTCCGTGACCAAAGCCGAAGCCTCTTTGTTGGTCATCACAGCATCCATTTTCTTATGGGTTTTGTGTTGTAAGTCCGTTTCAATCTCAAATCAGTAGTTGGCATTTCTGTCGTGCTTTGGGTGTTCAAAAGCAATTTATATACACTGATCTGAATCGGGAAAATGCTTCAAGGTGAGACTGCATGAATAAGCCCCTTTTTACAGAGGTGGAAACTGAAGCTGATACATTAAGTCACTTATTCATGGAAATGCCATGAACCATGAAAAGAATCTGAATTTGAACACAGCTCTTTCTAATTCCAAGGGCAGGACTCTTCACAAAAATGCCACACTGCCCATCCTGTGGAAAGCTGGAGAGAGATGGCCTGGGTTTAAATTCTAGCTCTGACTATCATTACCTTGCAAGGCATTGCCCGCCATTTTGTTTCTCTTTATAAAATGGGGATTATACATACATACCTCTGACATCAAGAGGTTTGACTAGATGGCCCCTGTGGTCAACTTTCTTTTTTTTAATTTATTAACCCTTAACTTCTGTGTATTGGCTCCTTGGTGGAAGAGTGGTAAGGGTGGGCAATGGGGGTCAAGTGGCTTGCCCAGGGTCACACAGCTGGGAAGTGTCTGAGGCTGGATTTGAACCTAGGACCTCCCATCTCTAGACCTGACTCTCAATCCACTGAGCTACCCAGCTGCCCCCTATCCTTTTTTTTAACCCTTAACTTCTGTGTATTGGCTCCTTGGTGGAAGAGTGGTAAGGGTGGGCAATGGGGGTCAAGTGGCTTGCCCAGGGTCACACAGCTGGGAAGTGTCTGAGGCTGGATTTGAACCTAGGACCTCCCATCTCTAGACCTGACTCTCAATCCACTGAGCTACCCAGCTGCCCCCTATCCTTTTTTTTAACCCTTAACTTCTGTGTATTGGCTC
>NC_058131.1:8718153-8765702 GCF_016433145.1 Gracilinanus agilis | reverse complement strand
AGAAAGAAAAATAAGAAAGAGAGGAAGGAAGGAAGAAAAGAAAGAAAGAAAGGAGGGAAGGAAGGAAGGAAGAAAGAATGAAAGAGAGAGAAAAGAGAGAGAAAGAAAGGAAAGGAAGGAAGGAAGAAAGAAAGAAAAGAAAGAAAGAGAAACTCTCTTACAGGTCTGTTTTGCATCTCCAATGAGTAATTTTGAAGTTCAAAGTATTATATATTTGTCAGTTCTTATTATTTCTGCCTTAATAGGATTATTGTAGACCAATAATATGGGAAAATCTCTTGGGAAGGGCTATAGAAAAAGGAAATTTTTGTTCTTTCCCCAACAAACTTCCTGTTTCCAGTTATGAAGGCATTGATAATGCCCTAACTGGGTCAAAAGGGAAAAATCCATCCAGTGAGTGATTTTTAACTTATCTCACAAGCTCTTTGACTGAGGTCCCCATTGGAATTCAATGTCATTGATAAAGAAATTACCACATATATATTTGTTACTCAGTTGTTTCAGTCGTATCCAACTCTTCATGACCCCATTGGGAGTTTTCTCGGAAAATATACTGGAATTAAAAATTCCTTCTCTAGCTCATTTTACAGTTTAGGAAACTGAGGCAAACAGGGTTAAGAGACTTGGTCAGCATTACACATCTTGTCAGTGTCTGAGGCTAGATTCAAACTCAGGGCTTCCTGACTCCAGGTTTGTGTCTTTAATTCACTGCACCACCTACTTGTTTAATGTGTGCATTTGTGTGTGTATATTTATATACGTGAAGTAGACATATATGTATATGTCTATATATGTACATATGCCTGTTTCTTTCCCAGTGTTGAGTAATGCTTGATAATAGGAAAAAAATTCCCTTATGAGGTTGTAATTAGGCATAGAGTTTGATTTCCCTGTGGATAAGGAAGGCTTGGAGATCTAGCTGTGAAAATTCCTGGAATTGCAGTTCATCTGGAGAGTTTAAGCTCTCCATACCTGTAGGGAAAGGGTAATGAGAACTCCAGAAGGGGAGACTCCGGGGAGAAAGAGGAAGAAGAGAGAGTCAGAAACCCAGAGGAAGAAGAGAAGAGACACAGATCTGAAGTGATAGTGAGAGAAATTCAGATAGATAGAAACACAGAGAGAGAGAGAGAGAGAAGGAGGAAGAGGAAGACAGAAAAGGAAGAGGAGGAGGAAAGGAGTAAGAGGGAGAGATAGATAGAGGCAGAGACAGAGACAGAGACAAAGGCAGACAGAGGGAAAGGCAGGAAAAGGAAGGCAAGGCAAGGGAAAGGAGTCAGAGAAGGGGAGGCAGTGCTGAAATAGTTTGCTTTCCTTCCTTCTCCACTAGAAGTCTGAGAAAAGCCAAGGAAGGGATTTAGCTCCCCTTGCTCATTTCCCTCTTCCTACAGATGGCGGGTATTTACTCCAAGATTTTTCTGTTCTTTAAATTGCTCCTAATTCCTAATTTTTGCTCTTGATATAAAATTATGCTGGTGTTAACTACTTGGAGATTTGTGTATGTTCTTAATTGCAATCAATTTGGTTGCTAGAGGCAGAGCCAGTGAATGGCTTGTAGTAGACGAGGATAAAATAGAATAGAGGTTCGAATGCTGATCCCAAACAGTAGGTTCTGTCCCTCTGCAGTGCTGGGTCCAGGTGGCCAAACCCCAGGAACAAAGCTGGCCACGTACTTCTTGGTTTCCATCTTGGTTTCATAGAGACATTTTCATCTGGCCCCACCATGCACTGCGATCTCCTGCCTATTAACCAAGCTCTTGACCTCCCTGGGACACATGTCCACCTTCTCCTGCCTGATGCTTTTTTTTTTAAACCCTTAACTTCTGTGTATTGGCTCCTGGGTGGAAGATTGGTAAGGGTGGGCCATGGGGGTCAAGTGACTTGCCCAGGGTCACACAGCTGGGAAGTGTCTGAGGCCAGATTTGAACCTAGGACCTCCCATCTTTAGGCCTGGCTCTCCATCCACTGAGCTACCCAGCTGCCCCTCCTGCCTGATGTTTGCCAGGACTTCTGCTGCTTTGTAGGAGTCAAAAGTATACCATCAGCCCTAAAGATAGACCTTACAAAATGACTTTAATACTCAATCACTTGCCTCTCTCAATGGACCCCTCTCAAGGCACTGCTCCTCTGCCTAGACGCCTTTCTACATTGTTCTCATTCCATCCCAGGCATTCTGACCTCCTGGCTATAATGAACAAACTTTGTGTCTCACCCCAAACTCCCCAGTCCTTTACTCTCATTCTGTCAACTGTATACCCCCCTCCCCCCCAGATTTGCCCAGGCCTCCTGCTGTGCCCTCTGGAATCCTTGGTCCATCTTTATTATAAATAGCAATTTTTTTTAACATTTTTCATTCTTATTCTTTTCATCTTCTGGCCCTTTTGGAGACTGAGCTCTCTCCCGATGCCATTGCTTCTCTCCACATCCTTTCCAGAACTGACTAAGATTTTCCCCGTATTCACTAGCTCACTTCGATGCAGGGATTTGTCATGCTCCTCATTCCTCATTTTAACTTCCAAACTCTCCCTTTGCCACCATCCCCCAGAAACCTTTCATCCTGTGAGGTTCATATTATATAACTTTACACTTAATCCAGATCCTGGGGCCCTGCTGTCTCCTAAGACATTCTCCTTCCCTCCTCTAGGACAGACCAAGCTCACATCTTCCCCCACTCCCGACCTTCTACTAGGGGGCTTCCTTATACACACTGATGTCCCTCAAAAACCCCAACTTCTTATTTCTTCAGTTGACTCAATTCCTGAAACGTCCTCCTCCACTCTACCTCAGCTACCCACAGAGTCGGCCGCCTAACCCTGACCATTCTCATCTTTCTATCAGCCACAAATGTTCCATTTCCATGTTCATGAATTCTGAAATTCTTTTATCTAATATCATATTTTGTCCTTCCGTTTTCTCTGTCTTGCCTTCTGGTTCTTTGAACTCGTCATGATTTCCAATCTCCTCACCCCTCAGTTCTTTCTCAGTCCATCACCTGTGCCCTCCCTTCTCCATTTTGACCCTCTGGTGAATCAACCCAACTAGCCCCTCTCCTCCACGCTCCCATCCTGCCCCACTGCCCCACCACATTGGCCCCACAGTCTGAGAACGAGGTCCATTCCATTTGATTTCTCCTCCAAGGTTCTTTGGAACCCTGACAGCACCGGGGAGACCCTCTCCTCTGCCACTGGCTTGGCGTTCCCTTCTACCCCATTTCTGGAGCCACTGGGAGTAGCAACAAAGATCCGGACGGGCACATTGGGTCAGCTTTTACGAAAGGATGTTTACTAGGGGGTAGCTGGGTAGCTCAGTGATTGAGAGCCAGGCCTAAAGACAGGAGTTCCTGGGTTCAAATCCGGCCTCAGACACTTCCCAGCTGTGTGACCCTGGGCAAGTCACTTGACCCCCATGGCCCACCCTTACCACTCTTCCACCAAGGAGCCAATACACAGAAATTAAGGGTTTAAAAAAAAAAAAAGGATGTTTACTTAGAGCAAAAACAAACCTAGGAACGTTACTCCGGCACCTCAGGGCCCCAGTTGCTCCCTTTTGCCTCTGAGGAAGAGGGATGAGCCTCACAGCTCAGTTGAATTCCTCCATAACGTTAGTCCTACCAAATCCACATCGAAAGCAGATGGTGCAGCAAAGCCATTTCTCAGGACATCCCAGGACTGGGCTGGTGCAACATCTGGTCCGGACTCCCCCATCTCCATGGCTCATGCTACACAACCTGAGCCTGCAATGGAAAAACACATCTGAACAGGCTCAAGCCCCAGTGCCCATTTCTCATTTCGGCCTGGCCTGACGTGGCAGAGGAGGACGGGTCCTGCAGGGCCTCTTACTCTTTCACCACATGGCGTCCTCTGTCGGGAGTGAAACAATCCTTCGTCTTCACACATGAACGTGAGGGGAAAAACCCACTCAAAGAACTACAGAGGCAGCCTTAGGCTCTGGATCCGCAGTCAGTCTCTCCCCAAAAGGTGGTAAGCCAACGTGGAATGTCCACAGATGTTCCCATCCTCTGGTCTCTCAGAAGCAGGTTTCTAGCATTTTCTACATGGATGATGACATCTTTGGTGGTCTAATGATGCCCCAAACCCCCATGAGAGAAGATTGTCTGGTGTGACACCAAAGAGTTGGAAGAACCTGGAACCTCAGAACCTAGAGCCAGCACTAGAAGGCACCTCAGAACACAAAACAGGGAATGTCAGCACCGAAAATGAATGTAGAACATATTCTACATGTCAGAGCTTGGAGCAACTCGAGAACACAGAAAACAGAATGTCATGGAGAGAACTTTAGAACCCAGAAGATAAGATGTTCGGAATGACAGAGGTCCTCGGACCCCAGCCAGAGAATGCCAGAATGGTCCTGTATAACACACAATACTGGCCATTCCACAAAGGTTCTTCATTTGATGCTCTTCCAATTACCCCAGAAGGTTGGCTTTGCTCAGGAGTCAAGGTAAGCCCTCGCTGTCCTCCCTGATTTTCTTGCTGTCACTCCCATAGACTATTGGCCATTAGAGGGTCACAAGGATGTAGGGCTAGAAAGATCCGTAAAAACCATCTCGTCCCTTCCCTTCAGTTCCAAGGTAAGGCTATTCAGGCCCAGAGACAGCATGACTTATTCACAGCAATATGAGAAGTAACTGGCAGAAATAAATTCAAACCCAGATCTTCAGGCTCCGGGGGTCTGTCTTTCCATGACGCCATCTCCTATCTTAGCTAATATTATTCAGGCTGAGGCCCATCCAGACCCACCCACCCACTCACCTCAGCCTCAGACAGCTCTTGGGTGCCAGATAATCAACTCGGGAATTTTGAACAAAAATCCACTTTGGTGTGCAAATACTCTGGTATGACTGTCTACACTGGAATAATTTACCCGATAATGGGCAGCCCATCACCCCACGCTGCTTGGCTATGGCTATTGTTTGATTTTTTCTATAAAACTTCTTGGAAACGGATGCTGGAAGATTTGTTTCCAGTCATGAACTAAACAAGAAAGGTCAAGCGTTGGTTTTCTTTTTCTTTTTTAAATTCTCCTTGTCTGAGAAATATGGGAGGCCTAAGCCCAGCCAGACTTCCAATTAATCCCCAGAACAGCTGTAGTCAGGCTGGGTGAGCCGGAATATTATTCACTTTCTAAGTCATTCATCAAAGCGAAATAGCTTGCTGTTGACACCCAACCTTCCCAGTTCTCCAGAGACCAAGACTTGACATTTCCTGACACTCCCAGCTGGCCAGAAACAAGGACTGTGATCACCTGCACGAAGGAGACAGCCTGGTTCTGCTGTTGCTCCGGCCTCCCCGAGCCAGGTCCGTCCAAGGACAGGAATGGAGGCTCCCGTCGAGTCAAGTCAACAAGCGTTATTGTTCTGAGATGGACCTTAAAGAGAAGAGCCTGGGATGTCGGGGCTGGGAGGGACGCCAGAGATGGGGGCCTGTCCGGGTGCCTCTGAGCTGCCTAGTTCCCGGCTCCCTCAGGTCACCTTCCAGCTAGCCTATAGGCTCTTGTCTGTCCCTATTGATAACTGATCCGACCCTGGGTCAGAGACACCCATAGTTTGGTTGTTACCAAGCAACAAGGAGACAGAAGAGCCCGAGGCTGGAGGTCCAGGAGCACAAGGCAGCAATCTGGGGGCTTGAGGATCCAGAGGGGGGTCAGGCAAGTGCCAGAGGTATGGGCTGACGACTAGAACTTCAGAGTTGGGAGTCGGTGCTCAGGCGCCAAGCATTTGTCCATTCTTTAAAAAAGAATGGCTCCATTCTCCAACATCCCTCTATCTTGAGCTGTTTTTGGAGACTGACCTCCAGGGAGGCCGCCAGGACTCACCACGGCAGCTCATTGCTCTTCTGGAAAGTGCAATACGCTCTCGGGGTCCCCTCTGAGCTCAGGAGGGGTGCCTTTTGACCAGAAAAGGGATGGGAAGAAAGTCTCTAAAATGGTTCCCATCTTATCCAGGGCTCGGCTTTGGGTGGGGCCTTCCTTCTTGGCCATCATCTTCTTTCCTTCCTCCCTTCTTCTCCTGGGAGTCTTAGGGAGGGGGATGCCTGTCCTCAAGGGCCCCTCAGGCTCTGCCAACAAGGCACATCTGGTGCTTACACCCAATAGAAATGAAAAGCTCCAGTGGGGACAGGGGGAAGGGGGGAGCCCCAGCATCTGGTCTGATCCTCCTCTCAGGAGTTTATAATGATCTGGAAAAAAAAATCCAGAATAAAAGGAGCACCAATCATGCACGAGCGAGAGCAGAGGCCCACCTTATTTATTTTTGGAAATTAAAAACAAAAGAAAGCAAAGCAAACCCCTCTTTAGACAGGCATTTAATGGACATTTCCTAAGTGATGACTGAAGAGGGCCCAGTACAGAAGCTGAACCATAAATACTTGGGCCTCATCAGGAGACGACGGGACTCTCTGGAGAAGACCCTGATGTTGGGGAAGACTGAAGGCCAAAGGAGAAGGGGGCACGGAGGATGAGATGGAGAGAGAAGGTCATGGAAGCATTGGACGTGAGCTAAGATGGCCTTGGAGAGCCCACGGAGGACAGAAGGGCCGGTGTGCTAGGGTCCAAGGGCTCACCAAAAGCCAGACACAACTGAATGACTGAACCATGTGCCTGGCACCGTGGGAAGAGCTGCTTCCTGCACACTAGGCTGGCCTTGAAGGCCATGCTCAGCAGAACATTGGAAAGCAAAATCTTTATCTAAATGAGAGTCAATCTGGGATAGAGAGTAGGGCATTGTACCTGGAATCAGCCCACGTGGGTTAACCTCAGACATAAATGAGCTTTGTGACTGTGGAAAAGTCACTTAAGTTCTCTAGAGCTCTGTGACTGTGGAAAAGTCACTTAAGTTCCCTAGAGCTCTGTGACTGTGGAAAAGTCACTTAAGTTCTCTAGAGCTCTGTGACTGTGGAAAAGTCACTTAAATTCTCTAGAGCTCCGTGTCCATAGGTCTTAGGCTCTTTTGAGCTCTAAACCTAAGATCCCATGAATCAAGCTTAAGAACCACAAAAATATATCATTATATGGTGAAAGATACAGGGAAAGGGAAGAGAAAAGTCTAGAAAGAAAGGCTCCTTTTGGAGGGTGGTGAGGAGGAAAGAGGGGAGAGGGGAGAGGAAGAAGTCACCTTCAGCCCCTGCCTTCGCACCTAATCCAATAAACATTTATTAAGAACCTACTATGTGCCAGGCATGAATGTGGAGGATGTAAAGAAAAAGCCTGACAGCTCTTGCCCTCAAGGAGCTTCCAATCTAAACGCAGATGGAGGAAGGAACAAGGGAGCGATGCAAAGTGGAAAGAGGAGCTGAGAGGGCAGTTTCTGCCCTCTCCAAAGGAAGGCATCGGGAGGAGTTTGGCACTCTTCCTCCGGTCCTCGACGAGAGGGGAGAGGAGACTGAGGTAGCTGGGGTCAAGAAGGTGGGTGAGGTTTCAGGAGCCACTTATTTCATTCTGTATTTATTTTTATTTTTTAAAATGTGCATTTAGTTACTTTTTCAATCTGTATTTTTAATTTTTATTTTTTTTATAACTCTTACCTTCCATCTTGGCAGAAGAGCAGTAAGGGCTAGGCAATGGGGGTGAAGTGACTTGTCCAGGACATTGTCCGCAGACAATAAAGACAAGGATACGATTATTATTCCCAGAGTCTGTGGTAGAAAGAAGGCTTTAGGAGGAGGATGCGAACGCTGGCATGACGGCGGATAGGGCAGCTGCGTGACAGGGGATGAGTGTGAGAGGGAGGGTGAGGGGGGAAACATGCTGGGACCAGAACGTGAAGGGCTTTAAAATGAAAGGACAATGAGGTGGCTCAGTGGATGGAGAGCCAGGCCCGGAGATGGGAAGTCCTGGGTTCCAATCTGACCTCAGACACTTCCTAGCTGTGTGACCCTGGTCAAGTCACTTATCCCCCACTACCCAGTCTTTACCGCTCTTCTGCCTTAGAACCAATACAGGGTATTCATTCCAAGATGGAAGCTTGTAAGGGTTATAAAAATAAAAAGTAAAATGGAGGCGTGGTATTCCATAGGGCAGGCACTAGAGGGCTACTGGAGGGGCTCCGTCCTCAGTGTTCATGCCTGGCACATAGTAGGTTCTTAATAAATGTTTATTGGGTTGGATTAGATGCTAGGCAGGGTCAAACCCACATTTAAGGAGTATCGGCTTTGGCTGCAATATGAGGGAGGGACTGGAGGCACAGAGATCAAACAGGAGGCGACTGTAAGAATCTCCGTGAGTGGTGGACGACGAGAGGGATGGGGTGAGGAAGAGTGTGGCGTGGAGGCGGCTGGAGGAAGGAGACAGAGGATGGCCCTTGACTCAGAACATTTCTTTGTATTCTTATCTTTCTCGAAGGCTCAACTCTGGCACCTCCACCCTCAGAAGCCTTCATCATGTAGAAATTAAAATTAATATGCAAAATACTAAATATTATTATATTTTTAAAAGTTTTATTAATAAGAAACTGGAGTGAAAAGGTGCTAAACTAACTTTGACCATGCTCGTGAAGAATAGAGAAAGAGCTGCAGACCTTATAAAACGATAATGTGACCTGTAAATGTGGAGGCGCAGGAGAGATGAAAGGGAATTTGGGAAATACTAAGGGACTTCTGGGGGATGCAGTCCAAGGTGGTTCCAAACTTTTTTGGCCTCCCATTCTCTTTCCAGAAAAAATATGACTTGGCCCCCTGGAAATAAATTTTTAAAAAATTTAATAGCAATTAATAGGAAAGATCAATGCACCCGTGGCCATCACCGCTCCCTGGATCGCTGCAGCACCCACCAGGGGGCGCTGGCGCCCACTTTGGGAATCACTGATTTATACAATCGCTGTTGCCTTTTGGCCTCTCCCAATACGTGGAAGATCACAGATGGAGAGCCGGGATGTCCTGCAAGGTCCCGGGATGAGAGACTCAAAGCCCCAGGACAGTTCTGTTCGCCCAAAGCCCTCCTTTCCCCACGTTGGGGTAGAACGGAAGATCCCTGAGGACAAGCTGGGTTTCTCTTGGGCTCTGCATCCTGTCAGGAAGCGGCACCCAGGCAGATCTCTCCAACAGAACCGATGTGAATTGAGCAGAGCCCAGAGAACCAGGCAGCACGGGGAAGCGTTTCAATCCGCCTTTGCCCCTGCCTTCACGCAGCTCTTCCCGCACGCCTCCATGGCACGAGGGAATTCTATTTCTCACAGGCTTCTCTTTTGTCTGCCAGTAATGATGAGATGATGGCAATAAAGAAGCACGAAGTAAAAATAGACGGCTGCACATTGCCAAGAGATGTCGGATTCCTTATAAAATCTCTCGTTGCCTAGGATTGGAATTGGAGGGCTGGAAGGTGCCATCGCCTTCACCCTCCTCGTTTTACACAGGAAGAAACTGAGGCAGAGTGAGGAGCCGGACTTCCTCAGGTCCAATCAATCACTCATCAGCCAGCATTGATGGAGCACTTTCTGGGTGCCAAGCCCTGGGGCTTCAGGACAAAAGCCCAAAGACCCTGATCTCAAAGAGCTTATACATGCCTGGGGGAGGCAATGTGGACATATAGACAAGCACGAGCATATCCATGAAACATTAAAACCAGCAGAAGGTAAACTTGTGGCAGGGGCTGAGGGAGGCACGAGGCAAGTCTGGGTGGCCCGGTGTGGAGGTGGATAGAGCTCAGGCCTTGCAGTTGGGAAGATTCGAGTACAATTTTGGTCTCAGATTCTTACTAGCTGCATGACCTTAACTAAGCCACTTAGCCTCCATATGCCTCAGTTTCCTTAATGGCAAAATGGGAATAATAAATGCACTTACCTGCCAAGGTTGATGAGGAACCTTAAAAGGCTTTGTGTGTGTCTGTGATGATGCTGAGGATGGTGATGACGATGACACCCTCAGAGAGAAGGTAATGCCTGAGAGGATCATTAAAGGATTTCATGGCGTGAAGGGGAGAGAGAAGAGAATTTTAGGGGTGAGGAGACTTCTTTTGGGCCATACCACCTCTCGATGAAGGCGGGCTCCTCCGTGCCTTATCAGAGCTTTCAATTTAGTGGTTTTCAGCTGTCAGACTCTTTGTGACCCAATTTGGAATTTTCTTGGTAGGGATACCAGAGTGCTCTGCCATTTCCTTCTCCAGTTAATTTTACAGACCAGGAAACTGAGGCAAACAGTTATGTGATTTCCCCAGGGTCACACAGCTAGCTAGTAAGTGTGTCAGGCCAGATTTGAACTCAGAAAGTTTTCCTGACTCTACTCTCAACATTCTATCCATGGTGCCACCTAGTTGCCCAAACTGTTATTATCCCTATTTTACAGAGGAGGAAACTGAAGCAATCAGAGGTGAAGGGATTTGTCTAGAGTCACATGAGTCCAGATTTGAACTCAGGTCTTCTCTATCCACTGAACCAGCTAGCTGCTGCTGCTGTCGTGGCTTAGGAGGAATCTGAAAGGATGAGTAACCTGACAAGGACTTTAGAGACTCTTATGAAGAATAGGGATTACATCACTGCCCAGGTCCTGTTACTGTGGGTCCAAGGATTAAGTGTAACAGCACAGAAATAGATGGAGGAGAGTAAATGAAATAAATGAATATCCCAATGGAAGAATAATATGGCGAACAGATCTGAGGGAGGACATTGAAAAGGGGATCAAGAGTGAGGCAAGAAGTAGACAAGCAACTCTGCTATAAAGGTGGAAATCATTAAAAGAAAAAAAAAGGGATGCAAAGTTGTGCCATTTAAGTGGAATATAAAACCATCTCTATTCCACTCCATAATTCAGCAAGCAACAACAACAACAACAACAACAACAACAACAACAACAAAAACACGCTCTTTGTCTAACACAGTGTTCAAGGAAAGAGAAATTAAAAAATGAAAGAGTTCCTCCCCTCAAGGAGCTTCCTTTCTATCCTAGGAAACAAGAGTCACAGCTATGTGAAAAAGACGAAATGTAAACAAAATAAGTCTAAACTATTTCAGAAAAAAAGGAAAGAAAGGGAAAGAGAGTGGGGTGGGGGGATCAGCAGAGGTCTCATGGGCCAGCACCTCTTGGATTGGACTCAGATAGGGGATTGGCAAAGGCGTGGAGGAGTCCTGGTATGGGGAAAAGAAACTTGGGCTTGAATTTGGAATATTTATGCCCATGGCTTGGCATTGCTTCTTACCTGGGTCACCTTGGAGAACTTATTTTATCGCCCTGAGACCAAAGACTGGGTGTTGAGATGCAGTTGAATGCTGGAAAATTTTGGTACATAGACAGAAGGCTCTAGAAATAATCAAAGGACCCGCTAACGAGCAGCCCAAGGCTCCTAATGATGCCTCCAACCATCACTGCTTCATCCAAAAGCTGAACGTCTCCGATCACTAAATAAAGTCACAGTTGATGTCTGAGACGCCAACGCAGAGCACAGACAGAGCAAGCGTACGGTGTACAACGAGCTGGCCATAACCGCTGCTAAATAAAACAGCAGAGGACTGAGGCGCCCGTTTCACTGAGGATAGAGGAGAACGTTGCAGCGATCTGGAAAGAGGGGGCTCCATCGATATTTTTACTAGGACAAAATATCCCTGTTTGAACAAAGTGTAACCTGATCTTTGTCCTCCAGAAGGAGGTGAAAAGACTAAAAGATTAGAAAATCCCCTTTAATCTCCCATGTATTAGGGAGAGGAAATGTTTCCTGAAAAAAAAAAATTGAAGCGCTTGAAAGAAAAATGAAAGGGGAGGGAATCTGAGGAAGAAAGGAAGGATCCTGACCCTCGTCAGGAAGTTGGGGGGTGGAAAAAGCGACCCCTTGCAGCTGTGTAACGGATACGGGGCTCTTTCCCCAGAAGAAGAGTCTTTAAAGAAGAAGGAAAGTCTCATGCTTTAAGGAATGATCATATGAACCCATAGGTGCCCCACTCGACAATTCATCTGGTATGAAGCAGCTCGAAAGATGGATGGTGGTGGTAATTGGTTCCCTGCTGAGGGTCACTGAGCCAACCAATCTAGCATAAATAGGGAGTTGAGGCACACAAAGATTAGGTTGCCCAGGGTCCCCCAGCTAGTAAGTACCAGAGGGCAGATTCGAACGCTAGACTTTCTGATTTCAGGTCAGGGTCTAAGTATCGGGCCACCCAGCTGCCCATTAGTTTGAATCCTTCGTTTGACAGCTGTGAGAGAGATAAATTAGAGAACAGAGAACGTGGAAACAAGGGGGGAACCACTGGATTTGTGGCACTCTGTGTCTCTGGTGCGTGCTGAAGCCTGGTAGGAGAAGAGCTTTTGTGATGAAGTTCTGGCACCTTTGGTACATTCCAAGCTTAGTAAGAGCTGATAACATAATGTGGTGGTCAACCATACTCCTATATCATCAGCCTGCTTCAATCATCCTGTCCAAAACGAGAAAGGGAGGCAGCCACGTTGCCCTCAGCCCCGGTTAGGCTGCCCCAGGGGTACCGAGTCTGATCCTGGGCACCAGGAGTGAGGGGAGATGTGGACAAGCTTCTCAGTATACACTGGATGGCAATCAGAATGGAGAGAGAACTGGAGGCTGTGCCATAGACAACCGGCCGAAGCGAATGGCGATGGTACCTTGTCTTAGAGAAGACTTACAGTTGGGATGGAGGGGAAGGACCCTCACCGGGAGGAAGGATTAGATGTCTTCGTTCCAAGTGACCCAGGAAGGCAGAACGAAAATCATTTTTGTTGAGTTTACAAAGAGGCAGATTTTGTGTCAAGAAACACATTCCCAAGAATTTGATCTGTCTTGAGGTGTAATGAAGTATTCAGGAGGCAGCGGGCTGTTGCTCATTGGAAGATGGGACTCTTGTTCAACTTTCTCTTGGAGCTGCCAAGGAGAGAAGGAGGCCACAGGCGGAGGGTTTAGGAAGAAATCAAGCTAATGCGTTTCCCTTTTTGATCTCCTGGTGAGTTGCCCTGACCCTGGGACTGCCGGGACTTTGACAAGCGGGTCCGACCCATCCTAAGGATTGTAGGTGGCAGAAGCTGAGAGAAACGGGTCTCCTTGCTATTAGAGAAGCATGTAAGAATGGGGGAAGGCTAAGGTGGTGTCAGTGCAGACCAAAGAACGCGGCTCTGAAAGGGTCAGATTCTAGGGCTGGGAGGTCTGCTAGGGAAAGGGGGGAAGCATGGAAGAATGGAGGCTTTGCCATTGGTCTCCTTGGCTGTCGAATGAGAGGGCCAGGAAGCCTTTCCTATTATCCCCTCTTTATTTTCACATCCCCTTTCCATTTCCTACTTATCTTGTTTATATGTATATTCATATAGAACTTTATATTTATATTATACTCTTTTATAATATATTTATATTATAGAATGTATAAAATATAATATTTTTATATTTACACACACACACATATATATAAATACATACTGATGAGTTTTATATATATACACATATATATATAAGCTCCTCAAGGAGCTTCCAATCTACTGGGGAAGACTTTCCCCAGTAGATTGGAAGCTCCTTGAGGGCAGAGACTATCTTTGGCCTCTTTTTGCATCCGGAGAGCTTAGCACAGTGCCTGGCACATTGTAAATGCTAAATAAATATATTGACCAATAACAGGCCGTCCTGGAAGACCTCTGACGTCCTTGTTAACCTGACACTATAATACTTCATACGATGATCGACGGCTTCTGGGTCGCTTCTAGCTCGGAGGTTCGGCGAATCTGTTCAGCTCCAGAATCAGGTTCGAACACAAGCCTTCTGCATCTTAATCCTAGTCTTTTCCCTACAGCGTGAAGATTTCAGGGCAGAAGTCTGGCGGTCAGCAAACATGGGAGAGTTTTCGGGAATAACTGGCCATCCAGCGTGGCCGAAGAAGAGAATATGGGATGGCGATTTTTTTTTTAATTTTAAACCTTTAATTTCTGTGTATTGACTTATAGGTGGAAGAGTGGTAAGGGTGGGCAATGGGGGTCAAGTGACTTGCCCAGGGTCACCCAGCTGGGAAGTGTCTGAGGCTGGATTTGAACCTAGGACCTCCAATCTCTAGGCCTGGCTCTCCATCCACTGAGCTACCCATCTGCCCCCATGGGACAGCGATTTTTAACGATCATTTGAATGCTAAAGAGCCCCTCCATTTGGCCATTATCAGCCCCTTCTAGTACCATTTTTATCGAATGTCTGAAATGTCGCTGGGATGGGCCGAGATATCCCTGAATGGCGTCTCTCCGTTCCGGTCTTCTTTCAAAGAACTGCCATCAATCTCCATCACGAGTATCCCCAGTGGAGATCGAGGTGTTGAAAAATGTATTCAGCTGCACTCGTTTTCGGCAGCACATCCATGGAAACAGATCAGAAGCAGCTCGAGGCTATTTTCAGAGAACTCCTAATAAGTGCAGAACCAAAATACAGGCTCGGTTGTTAACACTCTTTGAAATGCCAAATCCAAGTTGGAGATCATCCAGGAGAGGAACTGAGCGTCGGAGATAACTTATCAAGCAGAGACCTTCTGTGCAGAGGAGGGAACGAGGGCTAATGATCTCCTCTTGGGTTTTCCACAGGTGCTTTGGCGTCCGGAGTCATCGACTCACCAAATCACGGACTTTCCAAAGTGGAGGGGACTTCCGAGGTCACCTGCTAGCAATTGCTACGTGAGTGGAACAATTCGCCCCAAATGCCCTTCCTGTGGTTATCTGGATTCCGCTAGAATGCTGCCATTTGAAAGAAATCTCTGATCTCCGGATGCTCCACAAATTTGACTGCGCCCCTTCCCTGCTCAAGAAATGTCAGTGGCTCCCTATTGCTTTTAGGAGGATTCCTCACTTTTGTCATTTAAAACCATTCCCATCTGGCTCCAACTTACAGGACCCTCCATATTCATTCATTCGTGCTATCCTGAGGAAGGGTGGTCGTCTGTACCTGTGATTTCTTCAGTATGTGGAGTTCCTCTCTGTACCAATGCTGTGAACTTCAAGTCCTAGAGAGCTTCCAGAAGGGACTCCCAGGCTTGGACTTACCCATAATCTCTGTCAGTTGCCAGCACAGGTAGTACTTGAACTCATGTCTTCCTGACTCTGAGGCCGGTATTCCTCACCTAAGCTACACTGCATCCTGCTGCCACTCTCCTTCATCATGTCTTCTACTCCTGGCCAAACCGACCGGCATTCTCTCTCCTGAACCTGACCTCCATCTCCCACCCCCACGTCTTTGTACGAGCTCTTCTCCATGCCTGGAATGCTCTTCCTCCTCCCCTTTTCTTCCAGCGTCCATCTCCTTCTGCTCCTGGACTATTTCCTGATCGCCGCTAGTGCTCTGTCCCCTCCCCACACGATCCTTTCTTTCCTAGGCTGCAGCCCCCCGGGAGAAGGTCACTTCCTTCCAGGCAGGGGGCGCCTCACACTGCTCTGTCTCAGCATCTCGCGCCTCACGGATGGTTCGTAAATTCTTACTGGCTTGGTTGGTGCTACTGGACGGCCTCTTCTAGCCTCCGGATTTGTCCACAATATTTTGACACCATTCGGGAAGTGCGACGTGAGCAGAAATCTGTTCATTCCCCAACCCAGCAAGCAGATGGACACGCATCGCTTATTCCACTCCATGACGGAGATTTAAGTTCGTAGTCAAGAGGAAGAAGGAAATGAACGCAGAGACCATTTCCTTAAGAGCAGCATTCGCACGAGGAGCCGCGTGACCCAGTTCAAGTCCATCACTTCGTTCCCGTTCCTAAATCGGATCAGATTCTCGGATAATGGCCCGCTCTTGGCTATCCATCGGAAAAAAAGGGAATTTCCAAACGGCTCCCCCATCTGTTCAGTGGAGATCTATCGAGCACTTGTGATGGGCAAAGTCCAAGATGAGGAGCAGAAGGGAATAGAGAATGGGACCTCCTCGAGGACAGGAACTCCAGCGGTCATGAGGGGACCTCCAGGGATCAGGCCAGCACCGGTACCAAGTAGGCATGCCGTGAGAGCTGTGGTCATTGGTGGATTCAGATGATCTAGTCATTTTTTTTCCTTTTGGTCATGATCTAGTCAATTAGACTCGATTTCAAGATCTCCGAAGGGCTTTCTCCCTAAAAGTCCTATGAAGGAAGCGATGAAATCATGAATAAAAATGTTGCTATTTATGCAGTTCTCTAAGGCTTCGCAATTTATATTCTATAAATTATCCCACTTTACAGTTGAGAAAACTGAGTCTTAGAGATGTAGTAAAAGGGCTACCCAGGTAGTTTGTTTTTTTTTTAAACCCTCACCTTCTGTCTTAGAATCCATACTGGTTATTGGCTTCTAGTGGCAAGGGTGGGCAATGGGGGTCAAGTGACTTGCCCAGGGTCACATAACTAGGAAGTATCTGAGGTCAAATTTGAACCCAGGACCTCTTGTTTGTAGGCCTGGCTCTCCATCCACTGAGCCACCGAGCTGCCCCCTACCCAGGCTGTTTTAAAAGAAGCGGGACTGTGGATGAGCTGGAGAAGACGTCACAGAAAAGGGGACCTCTGAGACGTGCCTTAAAGAGGGGTTTCGACAAATTCTGCATATGGAGTGGATAGAAAATAATCTCAAAAAGGGGGGACGGTCCTCAGTGATCGGGGAAAGCCTTTCTGCAGAAGGTAGGATTCGAACTGAGCTTTAGGAGGAAACGGAGAGACAGAAGGGGGCAGGGAGAGCAGAGCAAGCAGGGGGCGAGTCGTGGTAAAACCCAGGGAGGGGAGAAGGAGGAAAAGGCAGGCTGAGGGCTTTGGCCTGAGGAGGGCTCATTCATCAGCGCATTTATCTCAGAAAGGCTCTGTGGTTGGAACTGGCCAAGAGGCTGATGAAACCCCACACCGCCCGGGCTCTGACACGGCCTCGGAGAACAAAGCAAAGTTTATTTATGGATGCCGAACGCTTCCTGCAGCCCCAAAACCGCTCTTTATTTCTGGTGAAACTTGAACTGGCTTTCGTTTGCTTTGGATTTCCAGACTCGCCTGTGGCCTCGCAGAGGCCGCGATTCCCAGTCTTGCATGATCCCTGTAAACAACTCGGAGCATACCAAAGGCTGACTGCTGGGCCCGGCCTCGGAGGCCCGCCTTAATGACAAGGCTGCCTAGGAAGTGGTCGAGGGGGTTTCAATTAGAATCAAGTGGAGGCAATAAAGAGACAAACATTGGAGACCGAATGTGGTGGATGTGTTTGGAAATCTCTGACCTGCGCTTTTCCCTAGATTACCCTCTTTTGTCTTGACGGGCACCGTCTGGGGTAGAGCCATTGACTGCATGCCCAGCGGGGGCCCAATGGACAGAGAGCTGGGCCTGGAGTCACAAAAACTCATCTTCGTGAGTTCAAATCTGGTCTCGGACACTTCCTAGCTATGTGTCCCTGGGTAGGTCACCTAACTGTGTCTCAGTTCCTCGTCTGTCAAACCAACTGGAGGAGGAGACGGTGAATCATCTGAGTATCTTTGCCAAGAGAGCACCGAAGGGGGCCAGGAAGAGTTGGACAGGACTGAGCCGCGGGCCCGGATGCCCAACGTTCCCAGGCCCCTTTCGGTCTCTGCTAGATTGTGCGTGAGATCCCTCAGGGCTCTTGGCTTTCTCCCAGCGCTCACCTTTTCTGTTCCAAATCTCTCCCAGCTCAAAGATTCTAAGCTCTAAGGTCTCTCTCCCAGTCCCTTGAGTCCCCATTGCCCTAAGCAGATCACTAAACCTGGAAGTCACCAGTTCCATGACTTCCAATAAGTCAGCTGGAGGATTATGGGAATGATCCTGACAAGAATCAGATAGCATGGGTGAGCCGCAATCTGGACCATGGAAGGGACCCACTACATACAGGAGACCCTTGAAAATGTCCATAAGGCCCCTGACTCAGAGATCTTTTCCAGCCATGGAATTCCGTGTTCTAAGGTTCTTCCTCAGGTTGACCCGCTGTGTTGTGAAGTCTCTTCTAGCTCTGGTCGGTGTGGGTTCCGAGGCCTTCCCAGCTCTGAGATTCAGAGATCTCGGGTCCCTCCTAGCCCGAACATCCCACGTTCTAGGGTTTTTCTGAGCAGACATCCTATGTTCTGGAGGTCCCTCCCAGCTTTGACATTGTGTGTCGAAGGGACCTCAAGAACATGGATGTCTGCTCTGACATCTGGACCATGGAAGGGACCCACTACATAAAGGAGATCCTTGAAAATCCAGCTCTGACCGTGTAGAATCTCGTGACTGCCGCCATGTCTGTAATCGCATCTCCTTGGCCTCGGCTCTCCTTTCTCTGATCCCGTACACCTGGGTAGAATTAAGCGAGAATTTCTGACATATCTTTTTATACCGCGTCTCTCCTACAAAAATAGTATTATTTTAACAGGCATTCCAAGCGCATTTCTAATGGGAATTGCATTAATGGGGCATGAAGAATAGAAGCTCTGTGCTGGGGGAACAGACGAAGGCTGAAGGACATGGTTTGGGAGGAAATAGTTGGAGAAGCATGAGCTGAGGTTGGATTCGGTGCTGGCAGGAGCCAAGAGCCCCCAACTGGAGGTCTGTGGTCCTGGCGCTTCTCGTGCCTTCCAGTTATTTCACACAGATGGTTCTAGTTTATGGGGAAGACACTTCACCCACCGAAAGGATCCTTGTCCAACGATCGGGCACGAGCCCCCACGCGTGTGCCAAAGTCTGCTTTGGGCTAGTGCAGAAAAATGTGAGCTCAAGGCACGTGGTCCCAAGAGCCACCAAGCTGGCGACCAGCAAGTCCCGGGAGGCAAAAACGACTTCGCGTGGGATCTTTGGCCATTTCCTGGAGACATTTGCACACGGGTCAATGTTGGGGTCTGCACTCTAGGGTTGGTCAATCAATCAAATGATTGCAAATTTGTAATTTTTTTTTTTTACAAATTTTACAAAATTTGTAAAGCTCCTACTATGTGCCAGGCACTCTGCTCAGCCCTGGGGCCACAAAGAAAGGCAAAAGACAGTGCCTGCCCCTGAGGAGCTCACGGTCTAAGGTGGAGGGGGACAACCAGCAGACACACACGTACAGACAAGCTAGAGACAGGATAAATGGGAAATAACAACAGATGGAAAGCCCTGGAATGAGGAGGGGTTGGAGGAGGCTTCCTGTAGAAGACAAGATTTTAGTGGAAACTTACGGGTTCCTGCAGATGATAATCAAGGAGATTTTGGAGACCCACTGTGGCTGCCCAGGGCAAGGGTCTCCTTTACGTAGTGGGTCCCTTCCATGGTCCAGATTGCGGCTCACCCATGCTATCTGATTCTTGTCAGGATCATTCCCATAATCCTCCAGCTGACTTATTGGAAGTCATGGAACTGGGTGACTTCCAGGTTTAGTGATCTGCTTAGGGCAATGGGGACTCAAGGGACTCCTCCTGGGTCACAGAGCGGGCTTAGAGCCACAGAATGAGAGAAAGACTCAAAGAAATAGAATGGCCTTCGGAGGGCAGCCACTGGAACTTGTATATGAAAAGGAATCCCTTTACTTAGTAGGGAGAGGGTCGATTGGCATTTGCTTAAAGTTCCCCAGTGAGGGAAGACCTCAAACTTGCCCAGGCAGTCCATTTCCCTTTTCGATAATTATTAGCATTGGCCCTAATTATTAGGAAATTATCCCAAGATTATTCTACCCATTGGTTCTAGTTCTGAGCTTTGGGCAGGAGAAGAACCAGCCTAATCTCGGTTCTTTGTCATAGGCTTGAGCCAGAGTTTAGCCATCTGTCCTCCAGAATCATGGAGGATTAGAGAAATATCACCATTTCCCTAGTGTCATCCTAGCTTTCACAAAAAAGGGGGAAGAAGGTGGCATCTGCAAATTATACGGCATTAGACTTTACCGATTGCTGGGGGTTGCTGGGAGGGAACTAGAGTATATTGTTTAAAGAATGCCTAGAGAACATTTAGAAAAGGAAGCTAATACTAAAGAACCAGGGTGACATAGTCAAGAACAGGCCATGCCAGGCAACTTTGCATCTTTTTTGGAAAAGGAACCTAAATGATAAATCGAGGTAGGAGATACCACGGCTGTTTCAGGTGTGTCTGACTCCCCATGACTCTATTTGGGGTTTTCTTGGCAGAGATACCAGAGTGGTTGGCCATTTCCTTCTCTGGTCCATTTAACAGATGAGGAAACTGAGGCGAAGAGGGTGAAATATGGAAGAGGGAAAATTGTGAGACTGGCTGTAAATTAATAATTTTATTCAATCAAAAGGAATAGGGGGAAAAGATGGAAAAATAATGGAGGGATATATAGCTTACTTTTCTTTTTGCTCCGTTTAGCTTGCTATTTTGTGGCCATCATTAGGGTCCCCTAGCCACGTTCACAGGGAAGTCCAGTCAGCAAAAAAACATGGAAGAGAAGAGAGCAAAATCCTTCTTCCATCTTTTTCCCTTATTTCTTTTGATTGAATAAAATTATTAATTTATAGCCAGTCTCATCATTTTCCTTCTTACAAATGATTTTCCCTGAGTCCTGAAGTGTCTGAGGCCAGATTTGAACTCAGGAACATGAGACTTCCCAGCTCCAATCCTGGCTCGGTTCTCTTTATCACTTAGCAGCCCAAGAGGTAGGACATGGACTATATTGTAGATCAGAGACCGCAAACACAATGAGTGCCACACCTAAAAAGTCCCGAGTGTCCCTGAAACCAGATTAAAAGGCAATTGGGAAATAGTTAACAGAATAAATAAAAATGTAACAGGACACAGATACCTCTAAAAGTGAGCACGATTTTCAGCTGCACTGAGGGACATAGACGTTGAGGGACTCTAGTCCTGCCTTTCTGTGTCCACACTCAGGTATATTTAGGAGGGATTTCTTGTTACTGTATGACCGAGGACAGTGGACGGCCTTAGAGATCATCTCTCACAACTCTGAGATCCAGTCCTTGGGGGCATCTTCTCCTTCTCTTCCATGAATTTTGTGAAGGAGAAATCTCTTTCCCCCAAGATTATGGTCATTTCCATTTTGGAAACAAGTTTCCCACTCTGGGCGTTAAGAGATCTACAAGAACAGTTTTCCTGTCTTGTCCTCCACCTTTTGAAGGATGAAATGATCATGAAAGGGAATCACCGATGTATTAGGGCCTCTCTTTCTCTCCCCACACCCGTCTCCCCAGAGGGAGAGCTAGAGCAGATGTCTAGATAAGTTGCTCTCCTTGCTATGATCCCATTCAACGTGGTTGCCAATTCTTGCTGCTACACGTCATTCGTGTGATGTTGGCAAGTCATTTCCTTCCAATGGGCCTCGATTTCCTTCTCTGAAAGATTCTTCTAGCATTCCTGTCTTTTTCTGATCCAAAATCTTTTATTCCAGAAATATTCTCCCGCAGCAGCCCCTTGTCTTGGATGTCAAGTCTTACCAGTCAGGCTTCTGGACTCTGATTTGTTGACGCTGTTTTGAGTCTGGATATCATTTCATTTAGAATCCCTCAGGAGAATTCAACCACTTAAAAAAATAAAGAGGTTTTTAAACCTTATTTATTTATTTATTTGTTTATTTGTCTGTCTGTTTGTTTGTTTGTTTGTTTATTTATCCATTCATTCATTCATTTATTTACTTGTTTGTTTGTTTATTTATTTTTATAGCTGCCTTTTGTCTTTATAGCCTAGACATTTCCCGCTCCCCTCCAGATCAAACTTTCCTTTGAGGTCAAAACCAACCAAAACAAATCAGAAACATCCAATAGAAAACCCCCATCTGCTAATGTATGCACTATTCTTTTCTAGGACCCCTCCCCATTACCACCTTTCTGCCATGGGGGATGAGGTGACATTTTTTTCTTCTGTAGGATCTTCGTTGTTTTTTTTTTCCCCAATTCCAATCCAACTTCCCTTTTGTGTCTTTTATTTATCATTGTATTTACTGTTTGCTTCGCTCTGCCAGTGTCGAGCTATATTGATCTGTTCAGAATTCCTCATGTTTCTCTAAATTCCTCAGATTCTATAAAAAGGTTTCAATCCATTCCCACCATTTTTAGGCCATCCCTCAATCAAAGGACTCCTTTATTTCCGGTTCTTTGTTGCCACAAAGCATACGGCTAGGCATATGTCGATTCATGTTGGACCATTGGTTGTGTCTTGGGTTTCCATTTTGAGTATACCTAGCAGCAGGAGTCTCTCTCCCGACAGCATCATTTCAATGGCCATTGATGGAATGAAAATTGGAAGGAGGACACGTCTGGCCTAGAACACACGGATCCCCTCAGTTAGGGCCAGTTATGCCTGAAGGGGGACCTGGAGAAACGTTCCGGTCCATGGCCCAACACAGATAAACTAAATAAAGACGAAGAAACTTTCGGGAAATTGCAGCCACGAGGAATTAGGAAATGGCTTACTCCATGCCAGCTCAATCTGTGTTAACTACCCTTTGTAGCAATTACTCTAATTAGTGGTTTAGATTTTAAAGAAAGAAAATAATTATCACTATTTATAACTGGACCAAGGATGGCTTATTGCAACAGCAAGGAAACTAGCCAATGAAGCCCAGCGTAGCTGAAGTCCCGGCATTTGTGGCTGTCATTCAGCATCCTCCTCATTGTAGAGAGTGAGCCGAGCAGCAAGGATTCTGTGGGTGCGTGCCGGCTCCCCATTGTAAGGCTGCTGAAAGCATGGCAGCGCTCATTCTTCCATTACCATTGTATGGGGAGTGAGTCATGGTACATGACAGTCCTAGAAGAATTGATGTTGAAAGTCAACCAAAGGGGAATGGAGAGGCTCATGGTGGGCTCCATAATGGGTGATGCAACCCAGACAAGGAATTACAAAGGGGAGATGGAATTAGGGGCATCATAAAAGAGTCAGAACCAAAAATAGATGGGAGGGTCACATGGCAAGAGCGGGGGATGACTGATGAGGCAGCCACTGGAATCCTTGGAAAGCCGAGAGAAAGTGAAGAAGGTCCTCTCGGTACCTTGACTGGTAGAGGAAAGTACCGCACCTCATCGGGGAAGTCATAGACCCGTTGGCATGCCCGAGAAATGGCAACACAGTGTCATAGCTTGGGAGCTAGGTTTGAAACAAGGATGACCAGGGTTCAAGTCCTGTCACTTACCAGCTGACCACAGACATGTTACTCCAGCTTTATGAACTTGAAGTCAATACCTCAGGCTCCTGAAAACCTGGCTTATATTGAGAAACTCACTTGTCCCTTAGAGACTGCTTGTTCTCTCTATTCCAATGGATACTTCTCCTTCCCTTGGGCTATCTGTAGATGGAATAAAGCCCCTCTTTGCCTTTACCCTACATTAAAAATGATGAATTTTCTTTCTGTGATTTCCCTCATCTATTCCTATTCTCTATGCTTACAACACAATAACCATAGGTCAGGTCTCCCACCTTCCCTCTCACTTTCCCTCCTTTCCTTCGTTCGTTCGTTCGTTCGTTCGTTCCTTCCTTCCTCCCTCCCTCCCTCCTTTCATCTTTTCCTCCATCCTTCCTTTCCTCTTTTCCTCCATCCTTCCTTTCCTCTTTTCCTCCATCCCTCCCTCCATCCCTCTCTGTTCCTCTCTCTCTCCCTCCCTCCCTCTCCCTCTCCCTCTCCCTCTCCCTTCCTGCCTTCCATCCTCCCTCCCTCCATCTCTCTCCCTTTGTCCTTCTTCCATTCCTTCATTTGTTCCTTCATTCATTTGTTCCTTCTTTCCTTCCTTCCTTCCATCCATCCTCCCTCCCTCCTTTCCTCTTTTCCTCTATCTTTCCTTTCCTCTTTTCCTCCATCCCTCCCTCTCTTTCTCTCCTTTCCTTCCATCCTCCCTCCCTCCATCTCTTTCTTTCTCCTTCCTTCATTCCTTTGTTCCTTCCTTCATTCCTTCCTTCCATCTTCCCTCCCTCCATCTCTCTCTCTTTCTCCTTCCTTCCTTCCTTCCTTCCTTCCTTCCTTCCTTCCTTCCTTTCTTTCTTTCTTCCTTCCTTCCTTCCTTCCTTTCTTCCTTTCTTTCTTTCCCCTTCCCTTCCATTTTAGATCCAATAATATGTATTGGTTCCAAGGCAGAAGAGCAGTAAGGGCTAGGCAATGGGGATTAAGTGACTTGCCCAGGGTCACATAACTATCAGGGTCACATATCTGAGGAGAGATCTGGACCCAGAACTTCTGGTCCCTAGGACTGTCTTTCAATCTACTGAGGCACCTGGCTGCCCCTTGTCATTACTTTTCAAAATGCTACTGGAAAATTCTCCGAAATGGTCTCTCTGCCTTGATTCCCTTGTTATCCCATTTTCTACTCATTGCAAAATGGATATTCCTAAAGCACTTGGTGTCTCATTTCTTTCCTATGCTGAAAGAGTTCCAGGGGCTCCCTCTTCTCTCTGGTAGCACATATAAGATCCTTCATTTGGTTCTGAAAATTTTTTCTAATCTGACCCCAAACCTACTTTCCAGGAATGATTTTACCTTATTCTCCTTCAGGCACTCTGAGGAACTCACTCTTTCTTGCTCACATATAGAATTCTATCTCCTACCTCCAGGCCTTTGTACCATCTGTCTCCCATATCTTTGCCCTTTAAAATCCTTTTTGCTGTTGTTCATTCATTTCAGTTGTGTCTGACTCTTTATGACCCCATTTGGGAATTTCTTGCTATCCAGACTCAAAACAGCATCAAGAAATCTGAATGAGGGGGCCTGACTGGTAAGACTTGACGTCCACGACTAGAGGCTGCTGCAGGAGAATCATTTCCGCAAGTTAAGGCCCAAAGCTGCCTTTTTGTCCTCTACTGCTCTGAGGTCAACCCTCTGGTCCAAGAAGAAACATTTAATGTGTCCTCCTTGAGAGAGCCTTTCAGATGTTCGAGGACACTATCATGAAATGACTCTGAGCTTTTGTTTTTGGCGCAGTAGTTGCAGGTCCTTTGGTGAGTCACCATGTGTTCTGGACTTTGCCAATATTCCTCGTCCTCACTGTCTTCTGCTGGATGCTTAGGGTCCTTCTTAAATTCTGCTGTCTGGAAACGATCTCGGGTCTCTAAGAGTGGTTCAATGAGGGCAGAGGACACATGGAAGGACTCAACCCTCCCTAGTCTACACAAGACAATATTCCATTCTTCATCCAACATGCTGTGGGCAAGGAGATTGGGGCTCTTGGATGAAAGGCGCTGGTCCAAGGACAATTTGCAAGGGAACAATGATGGTTTCTTCCTCATCTTTGCCAGACCCCAGTGCCCCTGAATCATGCCTTGGGGATCCCTGAGAGACTCAATTCTATTTTTGATTCTTTGCATGAAAGATGGTCTAGTTCTTCCCAGCTCCTTCCACAGTGAGGTTCTCCGCTGGCTTCTCCCCACATGTGGCAGTTGGCTAACATAGCTGCAGCCCAGGAGGATGTGGGAAGGGGCTCCTTGGGAAAGAAGAAAAAGAAAAACACCCCAAAGAACTCATTCCTTTTCCTGCAGATTGTCATTAAAGCCCACACTCATGTTTTCTCCATTTACAACTGAGATCTTAAATCAACATTTCAGACTGCACGAGACGCAGGAGAGAGCAGGACGCCAGCTTTTCAGAGTCCACAATTCCTGCTCAGACTCGTGTCTCAGGAATAAGGGAGTTAACATCCCAGAAGCCCCAGAGGGAAAACCACCCTTGGAAAGTGGCGTCCTAACAGTCCCTCCTATGTTTAAAGTGTTCAAAGATGAACAAAGCACCTTCCACTCCCCACAGTCTGCAATGGAGGAGATGCGAGCTCTACTCCATTCTTCCCATTTTAGAGCTGGAGAAAGTTAACTGAGGGGGATCTAGATTAAGTGACTTGGCCAGGGTCATACAGGGAGGAAGTGCCTGAGGCTGGATTTGAATTGAATTCTTCCAGAATCCAGGACAACATGTTCTATTCACTATACTGCCCAGTGATGGACGGAGAGTTATGCTTCGAGTGAAGGAGACCTAGCGAAGACACATCATGGCACCTAACACCTGACATACCCACAATGCAGATATTCAAAGTCATTTTGACAGAGGCAGGGAGTCAGCAGGTGGGGGCTTAAGGGAGACCTTATCACAGTGATGCTAGCGAAAATTTTACATATTGAGATCTCGAAGGTTTGCAAAATAATTTCCATACATTATCGTATTTGCCCCTCGTGACGACACTTTCCATTTGTATATTATGAACTAGAAAATGCTTAAAATGATGATCCCCATTTTGCAGATGAGAAAATCGAGGCCCAGGGAAATGGAGTGGCTTGATGTGTGACCAATAGAGTAAGTGTCTGTGCTTTTATTATATTATTATGCCCGTTTTACAAACAAGGAAATTAAATTTCAGAGAGATGATCACATGGCTAGTAAACATTAGAGGCAGGATTTGAACTCAGGTGCTCCTGATTCCAAGGCTAGATCTTTTGCCACACATTGTTTCCTATCACGTAGAAGGGGGCTTTTGGACCTGAAAGCTTTGAAAGCATCCAGAGGCCACAAGTCAAAAGGAAAAATGCCAAGAATAGAAGAGAGTCTGGACCAAGGTATGGAGCTGGAAGATGGAAATGTCACGAGCAGCACTAAGGTGACAGTTTGGCTACAACAGGGTGAGGGGGACGAGGGCCGAGGACTCAGCCTTTCCTGGGTCGGGGCTTATCTGACCGTTGCCTTTTGGGCCACGAGCTGCCGTCCCCATCGAGGCTCCAGGTTGTGTCTCTCCAGGCTGGGGGAATGATGCTTTTCCCCCAAAGGCTGGCCCCAAATCAAGTCTTTCCAAGCAGACTTTCCCATCTCGTAAAGAAGCCAACCATATTGCAGGATGCTTCGAATGTGGAAACAGATCCTCAGAGCGCACGTCTCAGAGTATAACCCAAACATTTCCCAACAAGAGCCGTTTTTGTGCTACCAGCTCTTTCCCCTCCGGATCGGAACATTTCCCGCAATGCGTAGAGCAGCCTCGGGACAACTGATCAGCCCTATTTAGGGTGGGAGTCCCGTGTGCGCGCGCGCGCACACACACACACACACACACACACACACACACAGAGCTGGTAGGGACCATAGAAACCACAATCTCCAACATCCTTCCTGTGCAGAGGAGGGAATCGAGGCCCTCAGAGATGACCCAAGTCCCTGAGGTCGCACAGATGACTAGGAGAGGATTTGAATTGAGATCTTCTGCCTCTAAATCCAGGGCTCTTCTCTTAGCCCCCAATGGCTCCTGGCCTTCCCTCGCTCAGGTAAAGTTCCCTGTAACGCTTCCCCAGGACCATGATATTATACCAGCGGACATGGATCTGACCAACGCCTTCGTCTAGTCACTTGGTTATATCACGAGCGCCCGGGAGGTCAGTATTTCAGCAATCAGTAGCTCTTTGGTCTAGAGGAGGAAGCTGCACGTTAGAGAAGTCAGATCACTTACTGATGGTCGGTCAATGGTCACTGATAGAATTTGAACTCAGGGCTTTCCGATTCCAAGGCCGGATCAGATAGCCAATATGGGATGGAGATGAGATTTGAACCCAGGTCTTCTTGGTTCTATGGTGGTCCTACTCCTCATTTGAATTTCACAAAGATGAATTTCCTAATAGCTGGCATATACGTGCTTGTCGTTGCTTCTGCTACTGCTGCCATCTTTATCATTAATATGAGGAATTCCCAGCTGAGGAGAATAATGAGTTTGGTTTGGGAGATGAGTTTGAGAAGCTTACTGCTGAGATGTCCAAAAGATTGTCAGCAATGGAGATGAGAGGTCAGCTGAGAGACAGGGGCAGGGAATGCTAATTTGAGGATTAAGAGCATAGAGAGTCCATCCTACATGTGGTGTCATGAGAACGTGAATGAAAAGAGCACTAAAAGGTCCCAAATGCTAAAGAATGGCTGGTTTAGAGTCATCTTGACTCCAGAGAACAGAAAACACTTTCCTTTTTCTTTGCAGAAAGGTGGAGGACCATCGAGGAGAATGGTTTATACCCCGCAGATGAGGATATTTTGTCAGGAGATTTTCTTCACTAGTTTCCTTCTTTTTTTTTTTTTCAGTGATGGTTGGGGGAAGCTTATTGGGAAATGACTAACCAAAGAACCAAAAGGCCCCAATCAAGTTGATGATTTTAAGAAATACCCTTGTTGGACCAGAGCCCTGGAGACTCACAAGGTCTTGGAGTCTTAAAGCTCAGAAGGTGGCCAGGAACGGAAGGGCTCCTCAACGCCTAGGTTGCTGAGGTTGAGGTCCTTTGGCAGCTGGAGGTGAGTCCTGTGGGGGATGAGCCTCTCATTAGGTCCCTACATGACAAGCTCCCAGGTCATCTTTGGATCTACTTTTATGTCTGTCCAACTTGGAGATTGTGACTGAAGACAGAACCGAGAGAAGCTGTCAAGGTGAGAAGCACTCCAGAATGAGTTGGTGGCCAAATGAAGGTGCCACAACCTATTCCTCAGCCAAGGAAGGGAATTTTTCATTTTTTGGAGCTGCCAAACGTGCATGTGGGAGACTGAGATCTTGAATCCAGAGCTTTTGTCTCCAAGACAAGCCTTTGATCTCTTCTGTGAGAACCAAAGGACCCACAGAAGCAGCATAGGCTCAGCCTCCTGCTCTCAATGGCCCTTCTTGGCTGCTTGGCACCTCCTGTATTCTGGTTACGAATGCTAGAATGTCCATTCCAAAGGAAGGGCTCTTGACTTGTATCATTTTCCTGGGACATTCCAGGCCCAGGCTGGGTTGAGGCTAGTGTGGGGCTGGAATTTATCATCAATGACCACATGGCCAGGCCCCATGGCCCCTTTAACTGCCGACTCTGGCTAGTTTCTGAACCACTTAATAATATCTTGATGATGTGGTAGAATCTGGACTGTTGACAGGTGGGAACATTTACAGTCATAACTCACCAGGGACAATAAAAGAAACCGTCTGCCATGCTTCCTCACTGGAGATTTATTTGGCTGAAGAAAGAGCATTTAAATTTCAGGTGTTTTGCCCTGGGATAGCATCTATCCAGTCATTCTAAAAAAAAAAACAGCGTCTTTATTTGGGACCAGTGAGTTTGTTATAAAGAGAGGCAGCAAGGTGGCTATAAAAGACCAATTGTGCAGTCAGAAAGACGTGAGTTCAAGCCTTGCCTTTGACACAAAAGGCTAAGGGACAGTGTAACCCAGAACTAAGACTTTTGGACACCCTGTGCATATGTATGTATAGACACCCTTACCCAATGCACGCACACCTCTATACACAATACATCTACGTTTGTCAGAAGACTCCCTACATAAAAAATATAAGAGGTCAGATCATAAAATGGTAGAGCTGGAAAGAACTTAAAAACCTGCAACATCAGAGATTGGGAGGGGATTCAGAACAGAGTATTAGAAGGGACCTCAGAATATGGGACCCAGAATGTCAAAGCTGGAAGTCACCTTAGAAAAGTGACTTTGAAATTGGGAGGGTCCTCGGAACTGTAATAATTAAATTGGTTGCCAAATGTAATAGTTAAAAGTTTGGTTTGACAAAAATATAAATGGTTAAAAAAGAATTGTGGTCGCCATATATAAAATTAACTTCTGAAATCAAAATGATGTTAGTATTTAATTTAATATAAGTATAGTAAAAGGAGGGAAATATATGAGAGAAGTAGAAAATATTTCCTAGCCTACCACCCTAGAGCTCCTATCTGAAGAAATTCAGCTCTCTCCCAGACGAAGTTCCCATCTCCACATGGAAGTCCAGTAGCCTCTTCCACAAGGGTCTCACCAGGGTAAGCCTCTTCCTTTGGCTCTGAGTCACAACATGGAATCTATGCAGTGCAGAATGCTTCTTCAGCCCGACTCACCAATGCCAAATGCATCTTTGTAAAGCGAATCACAGAAAAAGCCTCCTCTTCAGTCAAATTCCTCCTAAGATGCCTCCCCAGTAGTCCTTGGGCTGGCTTTTTATAAGCAGTTGCTCCACCTCACTTCCTGTCTCTCTCCCACTTCATAGGAACCAACCACAGCCTCCCAATTTGCCTGGCAGTGCTTATGGTCTTTGACCATAAGTGTCAACTTTCTTTGTTAGTGACTTACTAAGTGTTAAGTAGGGATACTTTAAGTTCTTAATTGATTAACTTAAAATAACCAAAGGGAATAAAAAATTCCCTTTTACAGAACCTAGAATGCCAGAGCTAGTAGGAACCTTAGAGATCAATTAGCTCATTGTTGGGAGTGCAGAACTCTCCTCAGAGAACCCCATCCCCTCCTCCTACTTTATTACTATTTAGGGCACCCCCTTTCTCTCAGTTTCTTGTACTGGGCTCTTTATTCTCTCACCTCCCATATTCAAATTGTTGCCAAGACCTGTCAATTTCACCTCCATCATATCAATATCTTTCAGATTTCACCTTTGTAACACATCTTGTTGATTTCACTTGGGAGCAGGTCTTGGATTTCACCTCTTGTAGATTTCCGTTTTGCAGTATCTCTTGTAGATTTCATCTTCACACCACCTCTTGTTGATTTCACTTCTGGACATCTCTTGCCAATTCCTTATCTGCAACCTTTCTCCAATATGGCCCCTCCTCTTCCTTACTCCTGCTCCTACCTTGGTGCAGTCTGTTATCAGACCACACCTGGACCACTGCAATAGCTGATGGGTTGGGGAGATCTCCCTGTCTCGAGTCTCTCCCTACTCCAGTCCATCCTCCATTCCCTCTTGAAAGCCATTTTCCTAAAGTGACAATCTGACCAGTAAACTATTCAATAAACTCTCCTGGCTTCCTATTGCCTCCAGGATCAAATGCAAAACACTCTGTTTGGCATTCAAAGCCCTTCCTCACTGAGCCTCTTCTACCTTTCTAGTCTTCTCACACCTTCTACCCAACAGGTCCTCTTCAATCCAGTGACACTGGCCTTCTGGCTCTTCTTGGGACAAGATACTTCATCTCCCAGCTCAGGGCATTTTCTCTGGCTCTCTGCCCTTTTTGCCCAGAGTACTTTCCCCTTTCATTTCTGCTTTCCAGCTTCCTTCAGGGCCTCCTGAAACCACACCTTCTGCAGGAAGCCTTCTCTATTAAAATAGATAAAATATAGATATTTACTATTTAGATTAATTAATTAATTTTAATATTAAACTTGGGCAGTTTATAGCTAATGAATGTGAGGTGTGTAAAGAAATCTTTACAATGAATGAAATTACATTTCCCACTGTACTATTCAGCCCAATGATCTGGTTTAATGGGATCTTTTTTTACGTTCAAATTCTCTCAGCCAATGAGCTATTCCCCTTTCCCCTTTCCCCTCACCTCCTCTTCTTTGCTTTGTGTTCACTGCCCCTTTGGTAAGTATGGCTTCTCTGCCTGTATCTAAACAAAACAGCCCCGATCCCTGGGGTGCTCCCCTGGAGACCTTGTGCCCAGGTGCCATGGAGCCACTCATGCCTGTCTGCTCTTTGTGCCTGTCTATTCATTTGGCTCCGAATCCAAGTGTCCTGAACTCTGGCTGACAGCTCCTCATCACTTCTATAAGAAGAGGAGAGATTTTGTCCGCCATTTTACTAAAATTAAGTTATGTTTTCAGCCTTCTCCTTGCTCCACCAGCCTAGTGACCCTCCTCAGAAAAGGAAATGGGAGCAGTGAGGCATCGCTTTTTCTGGATCAAGCCACGTGCTGGTATTCTGTGGCTGCTGCTTCCCTTTCTCCACATTCCCAGAATGACCCTTTAATATAGCGCGTCCTGCAATTTTTGCCAGGAATGTAAGTCCCCCTCGTGTACCGGCTTATAGTTTACAGACCAGATTCCCCAGATTCCTTTTCTCTTTTTGAAAAACTAGGGCAGTATTTGCCCTTTGCCAGTGCTGTGGGCCACTGTGGATTTCTCTTAGCACTCGAAGGTCACTGATTGTGTGATTAGGCAGTGCACGTACCCAGCCATTTTCAGGGTCTAAGAATTTAGTTCATCTGGGTTTGCTGCCTCGATTTCCTCAATAATAACAGCTCACATTTGTCGTTTGCAAAGCACTTGACATGAATTATCTCATTTGATCAAAGGCATTATCAAGGGCTCTAGGATGCTCCGTACATGGGTACCAGCTTCTTAATCGCTTCCTCTGTTATCTTCTTTTTCAGGCCAAACTTCATTTTCCTTTGCAGAGAAAACAGAAGCCAAATAGGCCGTAAGCAATCCTACCTTTTGAATAGCACCAGTTATCATCGCCCCCTCCTTCCTGAGCAGTCTTCCCTCCATACACATGTATGTGTTCTACAATGCAGATGAATACATCCCTATAGCAGTCAGAGCCCAGTTGGAGCTCTTGGGGGCTTCAACTGTAATGAGCCTCTTCTTACAGGATTCCTTCAGGGTTTGTCATTCATTTGCCAATACTTCTCCTTGCTTCCATTTTGGGAATGGAGAATATTGAAGGAACGGTTTTAAATTAAATGTCAGGAAGGCATCTACAGCACCACATGCAAGACTATTTATTATAACCACGTTGGATCTATTCGAGAAGCACAGAGAGTTCCATGCAAAGAAAACAATTAATTAATTCTATTAATAATCAAAAGAAAATCATAGGAATCAGTTTAGTTAAAACCTTCAACAGTAAAGACCCCTCACTTAGGTAAAAAGTGCTAAACCCCAGACGCTAGAAAAGTCTTTGGAAAATGTTAACTAAACGTATTTATCTCCTGCTAAGAGCTAGCTGTATTTGTTATGGACAAACAATGGGAGCTTTGCCATTAAGATCATGGATGAGTTGAGATAGCACTAAGAACGTGAGCTAGAGCTAGCATAAGGCAAAGAAAAGAAATGAATGGCCATTGCTGGAAAACAGGCAGAAAGATCCCCATTTCTTTTTCCTTTTCTTTTCTTTTTTTAAACCCTCCCCTTCTGTCTTGGAATCACTGATTCCAAGGCAGAAGAGCGGTAAGGGCTAGGCAATGGGGGTCAAGTGACCAGGGTCACACAGCTGGGAAGTGTCTGAGGTTGGATTTGAACCCAGGACCCCCCATCTCTAGGCCTGGCTCTCAATTCATTGAGTCACCCAGCTGCCCCCATTTCTGGATGATATGGTGGCTTACTTACAAAACCCTAGAGAATGAATGAGAAAGCTAGTCAAGGCAGTGAGTAACTTCAGCAAAAGAACTATCTATAGAACAAATACCCAAAATGATCAGTATTGCTATATAGTGAAGAGCTAAAAAATATCAGCGTGGGTGGAGGAAGATATAAAGGAAAATTTCAATGCAGGGAACTACAAAATGCATAAAATATTAGGCATTTCATCGTGTTGTATAGAACTTACATAAGCATTATCATAAAATGATTTTTCTGGAAAAAGGAGACACAACAGGGGTGAGATGTTCAGGGTTTGAGGTTGGACCACTCTAAAATAAAAACACAATCAAATTATGGTGTTATCGAATGAATCTACAGGTTTAGCGCTCTCTTGCCCTGATGACCAAGGGGATACTTTAAAGTATCAGGGAAATAATAGCTATTAATCACTGAGTTTTTCAGTGACTATTTGTGTTGTTCTTATTAAGTCCCTGACTTTGTGCGAAATACTGGTTATACAAAGAGAAAGCAAAACAAGTCTCTGCCCTCAGGTAGCTTATATTCAGATGAAGAGAGGATGGACACACAGATACATTCACATGTGTGTATCTATGTGTGTGTGTGGTGTTAGGGTTCAAAATGGGTGGCCTCCAGAGGAACACATGAGACAATGCAATCAAAGCAGGAGAAAGCTTTATTGCCAGTGCGCGCTGGGGGAACTCAGGAAGAGAATCCCAAGTGGTGCATTCAAAGGAGGGAATATATATATGTTTCTAGGATATAGGTGCCTTTGTCTTAGGGTTAGCTAATAGCTAGACAGAGGGAGTAGGGATGTTTCCAGGTGCCACAGGATATGATTCTTAATCTTCAAGGCTGTTCTGTCTAGGGAAGGAGTTGTGGCCCGGGGCTGTGAGTCAGAGATAACTGCCCTGCTTGAGCCGGGCATACCGTTATCCAAAAACCCCCCTGCTGTCAAGCTATTAGTTATGAGTTTCAGCTTTCTGGCTATAATATTTCTATAAGCTTTTTGGCTATAACAATGGAAGAGTGAGAGAGAGAGAGAGAGAGAGAGAGAGAGAGAGAGAGAGAGAGAGAGGGAGAGGGAGAGGGAGAGGGAGAGAGAAGAGAATGAAACTGAGAAAAAAGCAAGAAAAGGAGGAAGGGAAGAAAGAATGACAGGGTGCAAGGAGAGTGAGAGAGGGGAAGGCAGGCAGAGAGAGACAAGAGACAGAGAGAGACAGAGAGAGGGAGGGAGGGAGGGAGAATGGGGTGAGGCAGAGACATGTGAATGTCACATACAATTCAAAGACAATGTGACATTGGAGAATTGGCACTAGCAGCTGAGGGGATGGGAAATATTTCTTGTAGAAAGAAGGTGGAGACTGAGCTGTCATCCAGGAGATCAGGGTGCCCACAAAGTAGAAATGGAACAAGAGAATATCCCAGGCCTGGGAATTAGCTGGAATACTAGCATAGAGCTTGGAGAATGAAGAATCATGTGTGAGGAATAGTAAGTAGGGCTAGACAACAGTGCCAGTGAGAGTGAGGAGGAGAATCACTAAACAGACTAGAGAAAGAGGAAGGCTAGTCACTCAAAAAGCATTTATGAAAGGGGCAGCTGGGTAGCTTAGTGGAGTGAGAGTCAGGCCTAGAGACAGGAGGTCCTAGGTTCAAACCCGGCCTCAGCCACTTCCCAGCTGTGTGACCCTGGGCAAGTCACTTGACCCCCATGGCCCACCCTTGTCAATCTTCCACCTATGAGACAATATACCGAAGTACAAGGGTTTAAAAAAAATTAAAAAAAAAAGCATTTATGAAGCATTACTATGTGCCAGGTACTATTTTGTGAAGACTTTTAAAAACCCCAAAGAAGTGATTATATTTGATCCTAGAGGTCATAGGGAGCCATTGGAGTTTATAGAGTAGGAGAGGGTATCATGGTCAGGCCTGCCCTGCACATTTGGAAAAACAGAAAATATGGCTAAGGATATTAAAGAAAATAATGACAATGAAGATGTATATTTTGAAGGAACAAATGCATTTTATTTTTTCCTTTTTTATTTAGAATAAAAAATGAATTTAAAAATCAGCTAGTATTAGTTTCAAAATAAATTATGTCAGTGCAATAAATTAGGTAAGTGAGTCATAGGGACAAATATGTATACAGTCTAGTGTTTGACAAATTTTAAGAGGCATAATTTGGGGAAACTGGAAAAGCAATTTGATGAAAAATAGCTTTGGATCAGCACCTTACACAATTCATTTTTCAAAGGATAAATGATACAATTGTAAAAATCATACCATTAAAAATAGAAGAGGGGTAGCTAGGTCACTCAGTGCATAGAGAACCAGGCTTGGGGATGGAAGGTTCAAATCTGATCTCAAATACTTCCTAGCTACGTGAGCCTGGGCAAGTCACTTAACTGCAATTGTTGTCCACCCCTCACTATTCTTCTGCCTCAGAATTGATATTTGTATTTGTATAGATTCTAAGACAGAAGGTAAGGGTTTAAAAAACAGAGAAGAGGGAAAGGTTATATCTTTGATGCAGGGAAAATAACAAGACACCAGATAGAAGGAATTATAAAAGACAAAAGAGACAATTTTGATGATGTAAAATTAAAAGGTTTTTACATGGAGTCAGAGTGCAGCATTTTTCTCCTATTCAGATGGAAACCCAAGCTAGAAACTAGCAGAGCTCAGACACAAGGGAGCAGCAATCAATCTTTGCCCAAAGTCAGACCACTTGGGAACACAGAAAGCTTGCAGGTGCCCAGTCTGTCCCTGAAACCCAGAGACAGGGACACTCACTACTCCAAGAAAGTAGCAAAAGGACTAACCCTGATCTTCCCGCCAGAAGGGTGACCTTAGAACCCAGCACTAAAATCAAGTCCTAAGCCAGGAAGTAGGCTGGAACAATGGGAAAACAAAAACAAAATCCCAAATGAAAAAGAAGAGAATGACTCCAAAATATCTATAAGCAAAGCTTTAAAGAAAAACACAGCTTATGCCCAAACTCAACTAGAAATCCTAGAAGAAATGAAGCAAGAATTAAAGACAATTTTTTAAAGTGGAATGCAGAGATTCTAGGTCAAAGAAAAAAATATCATAAACTTCAAGAACTGAGGAGTCATTGTTAGGAGCACACAGGATTTAGCAACTGTCACTCTAGAAGAACAGAGAACTTGGAATATGAAATTCCAAAAGGCTAAGACTATATATGGATTAACTGCCAAGAAAAAGTTACCTGGAAAAATGGAGTGCAACACTGTGAAAGAAGTAGAAAAGTTCCAGGTATTCCTGATTCTTGGAAAAAAGAGGAGTTCCAAGAGTTCCTGATGAAAAAGAATGGAGCTGCCTAGAACCTGTGTAGTACAGACATAGAATATTAAAAGGGAAATGTGAACAAATAATCATTGACTCATTAGAGTAAACTCACATTCTTACATTCTAACAAAGGAGATGATGCATGTGTTCCCTCTGAACCCTATCATTCTCAGGGCTCATAGGAGGAATCTAATTAGACAAGACCTGGGAGGGTTCCTGTTATGTCTTGATGAGCTTAAAAGAACAATGGAAGGAAAGAGGAAGAAGAATACATTGGGGAGTGGAAGAAGGTAAGGAAAGGTTGAGGAAAAACATCTTACATAATGAAGGTGCAAAAATGGACTTCTATACAAAGAGGAAGGGTAAGAGAAAGCAGCCAACAATTCAACCTTATTCTTATTTGAACTGATTAAAGAAAGGAACAATAAACACATATCTAGGGACAGAAATACATTTTATTCAAGAGGGAAATGGAAAGTAAAAGAAAAAGGGGGAGGAGGAATTAGAAGAAGGGCACCTTAAGGATAGCTTAATGTGAAGCAAAACAAACTCTAAAAAACATATTTAAAAACCTTATAGCTTTTTTGAGAGGGCAAAGAATGGGAATCAGAGAGGGTATTCATTAATTGGAGAATAGATTAAAAAGTTATGATACATTAATGCAACGGTAAGTTACTCCTGTGTTGAAGAAGTGATGAAAGAGATAGTTTTCAAGAAACCTGGGAAAACACACCTGAACTGATGCAGAATGAAATGAACAAAACCAGAATAATTCATATGAAGACACTAGAGTAAAGACAAATCACTTTGAAAGAATCAGAAACTTTTAGCAACCTGGTATCATGACCAACCATGATACCAGAGAAGAACTAATAATAAGACATGCTACTCATCTCTTGATAAAGAAGTACCGAACGAGACATATGTGTTTTTGGACATGTCCAGAAAACAAACAAACAACATCTCCAGGAAAAATCTGATTTCTGAAAGCTATGGAGAATTGACACCAATATCTAAGACTAAGAGTCATCCCTCAATATTATCAAGGGACAGGGATAAACAGTTTTCAAAAGAAGAAATATGGACTAGTGACAACATATGAAAAAGCATCCCTAATTGCTAATAATCTGAAAAATGCAAATTAAAACAACTCTAAAGAATTGGCTCACACTCATCTAAATTGGCAAAAACAGTAAAAGAGAGAAAAAGCTAATGTTGGAAAGGCTGCTGGAAGACAGGCATACTAATACACAGCTGTTGGAGCTATGAGAGGCTGTGTAATGGCTTCAAAACATTCTGGGGGAAAAATTGGAATTCTGCGGGAAAGTTACTAATTTATTTTTTCCCTTTAATCTCATAATCCCATAACTGCATGTATGCTTCAGGAGGGTCAAGACGGGAAGAAAGGTCCCACGTGTACAAAAATATTCATAAGGGCATTATTGGTACTTGCGGAAAGCTGGACCCAAGTTGTGTATAAAGCAAATTGTGGTTTATGAATGTAATGGAATATGGTTGGGCCTTAAGAAATGGCGAATGGGAATAATTCAGAGAAACAAAGGACAGCTTGCATGAATTTATGCAAAGCCAAAAGGCAGAACAAAAAAAGATGAATATATACTAACTGATTTCAATAACGTAAATGAAGGCAACAATATTTGGGTCAAACAAAATGGCGGTTCCAAGATCTTAAGTCTAAAGAGCATGGCCTTTCCTTTGGTTAAGAAACAGGAAGCTAAAACATGGGAATGAACGTGTTCTATCAGCATTAATCACTGTATTCATTGGTTTTAATTACTATTTATGAAGTATATACTATGTGCGAGGTATTATTCTAGAGTTAAAGATGCCAACCTACACTTGAACAAAAATCCCCATCAATCAATCAGCAAACCTTAATTAAGAATGAACTATGTGTCAGAGCCTGTGGGGGAACCTGAGAGTACAGAGACAAAAGGGAAATGATTCCCATTTCAGGCTTGTTTGTGAGGATCAAATATGTGAAATGCGATGTAAAAATTAAAGTGCCATTAGATGTGGCTGTTATATTTTAATTCTGAGTGCACTCAGCATAGCATAGCATGGATGCCAGAGTGGTACAGAGGAAGTTTTCAGTTGGTGACCAAAGTGATTCTTAGATTGTCTACAGTAGGTAGAGAGCTGGGCAGGAGTCAGAAGGACTTTTGAGTTCAAATCTGACCTCAGACATTTACTTGATGCTTGACCTCAGTTTCCTCCTCTATAAAATGGACAGGAACTGTACTTCAGAGCTCAGAAATCATCTAGCCCAACCTCTGCCTTATTTTATAGTTGATGGAATTGAGACCCAGAATGGTAAGGTGCCTTTGCCACACAGATAGTAAGAGGCAAAACTTGGACCAGAATCTATTTCCCCTGCCTGCCAGCTCAGAAGCTCATGGAAATATGCTACCTTGCTTTTAATGGGAGAGAAAGCTGAAAAGATTCCTCATGCAAAAATCAAATTAAAACTTGCCTTGAAATAAGTTCTGGCAGCAAACTTTGCACCCATCTTCTAAGAGAAATAGGTAACATACAATGTATGATCCCTTACGCTATTCTTCAGATAATGATGTATAGGAGGAAGACTCCTGGACCTGAGGTCAGACGACCTGGGTCTGAGTCCCAGATCGAGCAAGAGCAAATTAATTAATTAAAGGAATGAATAAGTCATAAATGGACCAAAAGAAAACCTGATTTCAAGGCTTAAATCAATATAATTTTTAATTGATTCCAATAATAGAAAATCCTGTAATAGTGAACCTCAATTCTTGGGTTATCAGTTCTTTTTGTAGTGGCAAAGAATTGGAAGTTGGGGGGATGTCTGTCAGTCGGGGAATGGCTGAACAAACTGTGGTATGTGTTGGTGATGGAATACTATAATGTTATAAGGAGTGATGAACAGGAGGATTTCAGAAAGACTGGAAAGGCCTCTGTGAACTGATGCAGAGTGAAATAAGCAGAACCAGTAGAACACTGTACACAGTGACAGAAATGGTGTGGAATGATCAAATGCAATAGACTTTGTTACAAACAGCAATCCAGTGATCCAGGGCAATTCTGAGGGACTCATGAAAAAGATGCTCTCCACCTCCAGAGAAAGAACTGTTGGAGTAAGAATGCAGATGGAAGGAAGCATTTGACTTATCACTTGTTGACTTGGGTATATGTTTTAGGGTTTTTGTTTTATAAGATTACTTACAAAAATGAATAATAGGGAAACATGTTTTGCATGATAATATGTGTATGACTGAGACTGAATTGCTTGTCAGCTCTGGGAGGAAAGAAGGAGGTAGACAATTTGGATCATGTAACTTTGATAAACTCATGTGGAAATTTGTTATTAAAATAAAAATATATAGATGCTCCAATAGATCTGAGATGAATATGCCCTTCCCTTTGTGGATGCATACTAAAAGCCATGCATACCTTCCCATCTTGTGACATCTGGTCCATGTTCTCATGAAAAATCTATGTAAAGGAGTCAACCCAATGGGCTAGAGTTTTTGCTTTCATTCTCTAACCTTGAGTGAATATCATTTACATTTCATTTAAATTAAATTAAATTTAAAACATTTAAATTTCATTTTGACTTAACTATTGATTTTTTAAGTCTAATATCTTCATGCAATCACTAGTGGGGTGACTGGAGGTATTACAGCTTCTAAATCTTGACATTCTCATCTTAATTGAGAAGACATGTCATAGGGTAATTGTTGACCAATGGAAGGCTGGATCTTCAATCTCTTTGGAGAAACAAAAAAAAGGGGGATAGTGGAGATGATGTCTCCTTGACCCCCAAGGCTACCTCAATCATGATTTCACAGAATCTTTGCAAACTTCCCTGTGAAGTGTTTATTGTAAGAATCAGTGAAATGAGGACCAGTAAGATCTTTGCAGAACATCCGCCAGATTTTGCTGCAGAGGAGGAAGAGGTAAGGAAGTTCTTTAAAGAACTTGGCAATCCCATCCAAGCCAAGTAAAAAGAGACTTTAGTATCTGGCAACTTCAGTTCAAAGATGGGCCCAGGGAGGATGGGGAAGCCTAAGTTGCCTCAGGATGTGGAACAGGATCAAGCCAAGGAAAAGGGCAAACAAAAGTTTGTGGAGTCCTCGCAAGCCTCCACCTCTATGCCATACAGGTATATAGCAGGGTGAGAACAACCTGCCCCCAGAATAAAGCTGACTTGTGACAAACAATAAAGGCTGGTTTGCTGGTACAGCCATCGTTGCCTTTGAGTTAGGGGAAAAGTCAAAACCGACATGAAACTAGAAGAAAAAGAGTTTTGAAAAGCTTCGGCACATTAGCAGAAGCTCCAACCTGAGCTCTTCAGACTCTCGATGTTGAAAAAATGGAAAATGAAGAAAAGGGAAAACCAGAGATTCTGATCATGTCCTTTCTCCATATCTTAATCACTGTAAAAAAGACAAAACCCAAACGCAAACCAACCTCCTGGCACTGAGCAAAGAAAGAAGAGACGAGGAATTCTCTCACAAATACTAGGTCTTTGCTAAGGACAGACACATGTGGGCTAAAGATTGTACTTGTTTCTATCATAAGTTAATTTGAAAAATATCATGGAGGAGAGTAAAAAGCCATCATAGCTCACAAACTATCTCAGAGCAGCAGAAATTTGACATCAGACCCTACTAAGCCTGAGGAGCCACTAGGAGGTTGCCATAGTGCCCTGAACGCTGGGCTGGGAGTGATTGTGTTCCAATGCAGTTTTGAACACTTACCAGTATGTGACTCTGGGCAAGTCCCTGTACCATTGTTTGCCTTAGTTTCCTCAACTGTAAAATGGGAATAAGAATGGCACCTATCTCTCATAATTGTCTTAAAGATTAAATAAAATCTCTGTAAAGCTCTTAGCATAGTGCCCAATACATAGTAGGAACTTTATAAATGTTAGCTATTATTATAAGATAAAGCCATGGAGAGGGACATAGGGACAGGAACTGGATCTGGGATGACACTGATGAGGGAAGCTTCTGTTGAGACTTCTTATATCTGTGAGGGTTGGCACCTCTGTAACTTTTAGTCTTAGAGGGTAACCATGAAGTTAAATAAGTTGCTCAGGGTCACACAGCCAGTAAATGTCAGAAGCAGGACTTGAACTCAGTTCTTTCTGGCCTTGAGATCAGGTATTTTTATTTGTTCTATCATATCACCTAGACAAAACTAGAGAACCACAAATAGACCAAAAAAGGGAACAGATCTGCCAGTGTTTCTATGGGCATCTATTTTTATCGTTAATAACCCTGAAGCCATCACTTCTGTAGTCTAGTACCCCAATCCCTATTGGTCTATGTGAGGAAATAGAAAAGACAGAAATGGGACAAGTCGATGGACCAGACTAAGGTCAAGCAGAGGGAATCTGTGCTGCAAATGACTGAAGGTGTGCAAAGATTGGAGGAAGGGTCCATTTTCCCAGATCTGAAAGAGGAGGGAAAATGAAATAACTGAACCACATCCCAAAAGGTATCCTTTTCTGCAACAGCCAACCATTAACCAAGAGGGTAGCATCCGTTTCTGATCTATGTGTTGCTGCTTTCTTTTCTCTAGAAATTTCTCTTGACTCTAATTTGTGCGTATTTCCATGGCTGAAAATAGAATGGAACCAATGGCTTTCTCTAGCTGATTTTCTCCAGGAGATCACCCAGGGAGTCAACGGGGCACAGCTGAATGAAAGCTGGATTTAGACTTCAAGAACTTGGACTAAAATTTGTCCATGAATCCCCTGGAACATCAGGCAAGCCACTCTTTTCCTCCATTTTCTTTTCTGTAGAACAAGGTGCTGGGCCAAAATGGTTTGGGGATCTTGTCGTCTAAGACTCTACAGTGACCTGACCGAATGAAACTTGTGGAGAGGATAAAGGATTGTCGATTAAGAAAAATTTTAAAAAAAGGATTGGCATTTTTTTTTAAATTTATTTAATTAATTTTGAATATTTTTCCATGATTACAAGATTCATGTTCTTTTCTTCCCTTCCCTCCACTCCCTCCTGTAGACGACGTGCAATCCCACTGGGTTTTACATGTGTCTTTGATCAAGACCTATTTCCACATTATTGATATTTGCACTAGTTTAGAGTCTGCATCCCCAATCATATCCTCATTGAACCATGTGATCAAGCAGTTGTTTTTCTTCTGTGTTTCTACTCCCACAGTTCTTCCTCAGGATTGTCCTGGGTCATTGCCTTGCTGCTAGTAACAAAGTCAGTTACATTTGATTGTGCTACAATGTATCTGTCTCTGTGTACGATGTTCTGATGTTCTCCTGGCTCCGCTCCTTTCATTCTGCATCCATTCCTGGAGATCTTTCCAGTTCACATGGAATTCCTCCAGTTCATTGTAAGGATTGGTATTTGTAAGGCAAAATCTAGCCTTAAGTTTCTTCTGCAACGAAGCATCTGCCATGCCTGTGTTGGCATCGTACGAGATTCCTTGGTAAGAGCAACCCAAGAGATAACCTTCTTGTTGTTCAGCAGTGTTCACACTCTCTGTGACCCCATTTGGGTTTTTCTTGGCACAGATACTGGAGTGGTTTTCCGTGTCCTTTTCCAGCTCATTTTACAGGGGAGAAAACTGAGGTAAATAGGGGTAAGTGATTTGTTCAGGGTCACACATCTAGGGAGAGTGATTTTAACTCTGGAAGATGAGTTTTTTGACTCCAGGCCCAGGAACTGCCCAAGTGTCATCTGTAAATATTGTGCTACACATTAGAAATACAAAGGACGTTGGAAAAAATAATCTGTCCTCAAGGAGCTCACACTGGAATGGGGGAGACAGCATCCATACAACCCTGCACCTATATAAGATAGAGAGAGGAGATGGGAGGCCGGCCTGAGTAGCCAATGGAATCTAAGGTCTTCTGAAACCTCCTGGCCCAGAATGCCTTTCAGAGCAATGTTCAGTTTCCTCCCCCCACCCAAACTCAGCACCCACAGCTGCCCAGAGGACACATGCAAGCCCCCCAGCTCAGCGTGGGACAATGGGGGTGCTGGGGTGGGTAGCATCATCTCTGTTTTCTAGTCTGATTGACTGGGGGTTCACAGACTCACATTTAATGGAGGTTAGAAATGAGGCTCTTTGCTGGATTCTAAGTCACATCCAACCCTTGCAGGCACTCCCTGGCCTGGCTTTTCTGCTCATCAGAATTTCAATTAGAGCTTCTTAGCAATGCAGATGAGTCTGAGATTGGTTTTGTGCTTTGAGTCTTTGCCTGGGAGCCTTCTTCAGATTATGGAATCCTAGAATTGGAGGTTCAAGGAGCTATCTGACATGAGGACGTCAGAGCCGAAACATGAAACAGGGCTCAGCAAATGAGAACATAAAAGAGCAGCCACAACGAGGAAAAACAAATATCTGAATTCCAAGTCAACAAGCATTTTTTCAGTTCTCACTTTGGGCCAGGCACTGAGCTAAACAGAGCCCCCAACGATGCTCTCTTTGGATCTTTCCATCAACCCTGAGCAACTGGTGTGATTATTACTCCCATTTTACAATGGAGGAAACTGAGGCAGGGAGATGCTACGTGACTCATCCAGGGTCACATGACTAGAGATGTATCCTGGACTGGATTTGAACTCATTTCTCTAGTCATCTTTATTTTTTATTCAAAGCTATTTCCCCCCAATTACATGTAATAACAATTTTCGACATAGATCCAAATTGTCTCCCTCCCCTGCCTCCCTCCCTCCTTTTGGAGATGGTAAGCCATTTGGTCTGGGCTGTACTGCCATACTGGTCCTTGTCGTAAGAGAATGCTCATCTCAAACCAAACTCCCCGACTAAGACCACACATAAACTCAAGGGAAAAACCATCTGCTTTGCCCTGATTCCTACTCCCCAGTCCTTTCTCCAGAGGCCCAGGGAGAGCTTTCTTTGTCCTGAGCGCCTCAGACCTGTCCCGGGTCCCGGTTCTGCTGCCAGGAGGAGCCCTGGCTTTCCCAGTTGGCCATTGTACTCTATCACTGCTACTGAGGACCAGCTTCTCCTGGGAACCCAATTCTTTCTAGTCCAGGCTCCGGCGGCTGCCTACGAGTGGGGAGGATGTGAGGAGGGTCGACATCATCTGAAAGGAAGATAGAAAATGAGGGTAGACGTGGCCATAAAAGGCATCCCCTGCAAGGACATGGGGGAGAAAGTCTGGAGAGTCAAGAGTGGAGCCTGGAAAGGAATGAAGGTACTTTCGAACACAGAACATTTGGCTATCAGACACAAATGAAGACTGACTAGAGTTGGAAGGGATGATGGCCCGCTGCATGCTTGAGCTGGATGGGGCAGTGCCTCAGCTTTGTTCTTCATAAGCCAGGGATGCTGGCTGATGGCCAGCCCTGCTTGTCCCAGAATGCCCAGCTCTCTTCCCTCTGTGAACTGGAACCATTCAAGTTCCTTCTCATTCTCATGATGTCATGTTTGAGGGAACAACCAGACCCGACTCTACCCCTATTTCTCAACACTCAGCCTTTCCTCTTAGGCAAGACTCGTTCCACTTGGGCGGCAGCAACTCTCATGAAATAAAGACAAGTCCCAGCCTCAAAATGGGGGGGACTTCAGAGATGTCTGATCCATCTCTTACCTGACCAAAGACTGGCTCTCCAGCCTGCCCAGCCAGAGGTTAACCAAGCAGCCCGAAGAGCTACTTTCAGGAGGGACTGGTGACACTGCCTCTCTGTTCTCAAGGAACCTACACTCTGTCGGAGGGAATGGTCTGAATATAGATAAGTCTATGGCAACTACATGGGAAGTAAATAGGGGCAGAGGAGGAAGGGACCAGAAGCTTGACCAGAGAGCATTTTTTGGGCACATGGGTTGGTCAGCAGAATTCTCCAGTCTCTGGACATTTGAAAGCACCTCCCTACATTCAGTGGACAAAGGATCACAGGATAGAAATTCAGAGCTGGGAGGGACTTCAGAAGCCATCTTATTAAACCTCTCATTTTACAGATGAACAAACTGAGACCCAGGTGAAGTGAAGACCAAGGACACTGTAATAAATAGCAGAACTGGAATTTGAATTCAGGTCCTCTGATTTCAGAGCTACATGTCCACTGATGATGTGTTTAGAAGACAAAAGATATGTCGTGATGAGGTCACAGTGACAGGGGCTGCCCACGAGAGGAATGAGCTGATTTGGAATACTAGGAAGATAGAATTTATTGGGAGGAATGACCCATTGTGTTGGCTTGATGATGAAGAATCTTCATGGAGGACTTGGCTACTTTTCACCCTTTACTCTGAAGTGAAGGATATAGGAAAGAAAGCAAACAAGCAAACAAGCAAGGAAGCGAGAAAGAAAAAAAAAAGAAAAGAAGAAAGGAAGGAGGGAAGGAAGGAAAGGAGGGAGGGAGGGAGAGAAGGAAAGAAAAACTAAGAATGGAAGGAATTGAGAAAGGAAGGGAAGAGGGCAAGAGAGAAGGAAAGAAGGAAAAAAGAAGGAAAGGAGGAAGGAAGGAAAGATGAAAGAAAGAAAGAGAAAAATACACTGAGAGACAGACAGATATAGAGAGTCTGAGACAAAGAGACTAAGACTAAAAGAGAGAAACAGAGGGGTGGAGGAAAAAGGGGAGGTCAAGGTTTGACATAGTGGATAGAGGAGTCATCTCAGAGTCAGAAAGACCTGAATTCAAGTCCTAAATGACACACACTAGCTATGTTGTTTTGGGCAAATCACTTAACCTCTCCATCAAAACTCCTGAGTGAAAGAGATGAAAATATCTTTGGAAAATGTTTAATAAAATAAATAAAAACACAACATAGATAATGCTAACTTGTGGTTTTCCAGGTCAACATGTGGCCTGCAGGGATCCATTTTTACTTAAATTTGGCCCAATTTAGGCAGCTCTCTTAGGCTATCTAAAATGCAGAGAAAATGTTGTCCTGCAGTGGCAAAGGGCCTTTTCTCACCTAGGAATTCCCCAAGCCAGTGAAAATTCAGATCTAGTCTCTGTTCTTCTACACAGTTTAGTCTAGTTCTTTGCACAGAGTTTTGCACACATTTATTGAAGGAATGACACATATATAATGGGATGGCGGGGGGGGGGGGGGGAAAGCTGTCCAGTGTTTCCCAGAGGCAGCGAGAAACTCTGGGCTTGGTTTTCCATGATTCCCCCCTCCAGATGTGGAGACAGAATTAAACTGAAGCCAAACCAACTTGGGGTCTGTCTTGAATACGCAGCATTCTGCAGGTGAGGCTCCTGAAAGCCTGAAGCTTTCTTTTGCCCCTCAGTTCCCCTTTTCTTGTTGGTACCATGTGAGCCGGAGTCCTCTTATAAGCATCCTAGGGAACCAGGGAGGTTGTGTTCATTCCTACCCAGGCTGATCTTTGGGCATAGGTGGAGGCGTACACACAACTGCTCTGGTTTCCTGTTGCCTCCAAAATAGAGCAGGGAAAGACCCGGAGACCAGCTCTAGCAGGTACTTGAGCCACCCAGGTACTGCCTCCTCTGCTCCCAGTGGCCTCTTGGGAGCAGCCCTGGTGTAGGTCTCATCAGGCCCATCCTTTCAGCATCTCTGTGAAGTGAGGTAATGGGGAGTGGGGACTTTAATCTTTTGGCACAGACTGGAAATTGGGCCAGAGGGAAGACCTGCCCAAGCAAGACAGGAGTCAGGCGGGAAGCAGGAGATGGATGTTAACATCACTGAATCCCTTAAATGGGCCTTTCCCCTCTTGGTGAGTTACACTGAACACCACACCTCTTAGATTGGGGAGGAAAGGAAAGATTTGCCCATTGTTACATACTTTGTAGATTTGAAATGATACGCCACGGTGTGACAGAACTGAACTAGATCTGAAAACAGGAGTGACTGAATGATGCTGGAAGAATTCTTGCCTTTCATCTTGGAGACTGGGGTTCAATTCTCCACCCATGCCTTTGAGAAGGTAACATGATAGAGTGAATAGAGCTCTGACTGTCCTAAAGGTCCTGGGTTCAAATCCCACCTCATATACGTAATATTTGGGTGACTATGACTCGGGGAAGTCACTGCAGTTCTTTATTTGTCAAATGAAATGGCCTCTAAAGGTTCCTTCCAGCCCTAAATGTGTGATCCCTTAAACAGAGAACATAATATGTAAGACATTGGAGGAACCCAGCTCCAAGAAGATAAGATATCATGTTTGGGAGTGACATTCGAACAAAGAATGCAGAAGGTCCAAGTTGGGGGAAATGTTAGAACACAGAACAGAGTCTGAGAGATAGTTGGGCTCTTAGAACAGAATATCAAAACTGCAAGTGACCCTAGAGGATAGGACACAGATCAGTGAGGCTGGAAGGGACCCAAAAATCATTTGGTCCAACTTCTTTATTCCCTTCCCTTCCCTTCCCTTCCCTTCCCTTCCCTTCCCTTCCCTTCCCTTCCCTTCCCTTCCCTTCCCTT
>NC_058131.1:8670765-8713165 GCF_016433145.1 Gracilinanus agilis | reverse complement strand
CTCCTCCTCCTCCTCCTCCTCCTCCTCCTCCTTCTTCTTCTCTCTCTCTCTCTCTCTCTCTCTCTCTCTCTCTCTCTCTCTCTCTCTCCCCCCTGGAGATTTAATCAGTCACTCTGGGCCAGAATCATCACCTTGCTCCTTTGCGTAGGACCGATATATCAACCTTTAGATCATTTGGTTCTTTGCTTTGCCATTTTTTATATTATGCAAATTGTTATAATATGGTCCCTAATGATGAGCATTTATGAAATGTTTACTACTTGCCAGACATTACTAAACTCTGGAGATGCAAATTCAAGCAAAAAAGACAGTTTCTGTCCTTAAGTGGCTTATAATATAAGGAAAGACAATGTCCAAGGGAGAATTGAACTAGTAGGTAGAGGAGGTTCCCAATGGGGGCTTAATGTCAGAGAACTGAACTAGGTTAGCACCCTTGTCCAAAATGGATGCTCCAGGAAGAACTCACCAATGACAGATGGGATGCAGAGGAACTGGGTAAGATGGCAAAATCCTACCCCCTAATACCCAAAGTTGTGGAGGATCGAGGAGCCAGTATTTATCCGGCCCTGGCACCTAGAACACAGTGGGGTGGAAAAAAGATCGTGTCTCCTTTAGGCACGATCCACATTTGACTTTGTGTTAGTCCACGATACCTAGAGGAGGTGCCCCATGCACAAGAAGTCTTCTTAGCTGCTGAATAGAAGGAGTGTACAGAATGGACCCATGTATTGGAAGTGGAAAGCAAAGAAGCTGGATGGTCTAATGGTCACATCATTCTTCAAGGTAGACGCCCTTGTTTTCATTTGCATGGGGGGCCCTGAGCTGCTTTTAATTTTCAGAAAATCCCCAGCATTTTAAAAAGCGTGAGTTCCTTGCTTTATTTAGAGCTCAGGTTTAGTGCTTTCTGACTTTAGCCTAAACAGGTGGCCTGGCAGCTGTAGGTCTCTGTAGGCCTAGGGCTAGTCAGATTTCCTGTGGGAAGTCTCGGAGTAGAGGCACTCGATGATTAAAAAGGAAACAGTTAACTGGGGGAAATGATTTTTTTTTCAGTAAGCTTCTCTGAGAAAGGTCTCATTTCCAAGATATATATGAAACTGATACAAATTTATAAGAATAAGAGACATTTTTCAATTAGCAGAAGGTCTAAGGATATGATTAGACAGTTCTAAAAGGAAGAAACCCAGGCTGTCTGTAGCTATGGGGGAAAAAAAGCTCCAAAAATAATAGTTAGACATTTATTTTACTTGCTTTACAAATGTTGTCTTATCCTGGGATATAGGTGTTATTATTAGCTCCATTTTAGAGATTTAGAAAGCAAGGCAGACAAAGGAGAAGTGACTTGTCCAGGGTCCCATAGCTAGGATGTGACTGAAACGCAATTTGAACTCAGATCTTCCAGCCTCCAGTGCTCTAGCAACTGTGACACTAAACAATTTTGAAAGACTTAAACATTCTGATCTAAAAACTTAGCCATCTATATGTACACATATATTAGACCTACATACACCCATGTGTATTGTAGGTGTTGATTGTATAAGTTCTAACATATTGATGAAGTTCCAGACATTGATGAAATTATAGCTGGGGTAGAAACACCATCACACAGACTTTCCTGCATTAGGTATATCCATAGTGTATATATTTATGTCACTGGAGACATATGTTCACATATGTAAATGCATATGTGTGTTTTTTTAACCAGACCTATGTTGTAATCAGCAAAGAAAACTCCTCACCAGGCACTACACGCCCATCTCTCCAGGAGTTTGATGATACTAGAAGTCAGGCACTGGCTTTTTTTTTTTTCTTTGTATCCCTCCTGCCTTCCACATGGTAGGTGTTTAATAAATGCTTTATTGGTTGGATCGAATTGAAAAGATAAAGACAACATCCAGTCCAATGCCTTCATTCTACAGAACAGGAAATGGAGACCCAGAAAGAAGAGTCTTGGCAAAGGTCCCGTGACTGGCAGCATGATAGAGAATGGGGCACAAACAAACAACACTGAATTTGCAGCCAGAGGGCTTGAGTTTGAATCCTGACTCTGCTTCTCATAGTGAGGTGCCCTTGAAAAAGCCACTTCACCTTGGAAGAACTTGATTTCCCCCTCCCGAAGAAGAAGGAAGACAGAGTGTTATGTGGCCTCCAAGTCATTAACCTGCTTCTGGCTTCAAATCCCGTGCCTTTCGCACAAGGTAGGTCATTCCAGTCCAGGAATCTTTCCCTTATACCATACAGTTTCTTACTGCTCTTCCTGATCTCAGGATCACTAACATACTGTGTCTGGACCATGGCTTGCCCTCTTTTCGTACATTAGGTTCAGCCTGGAAACGTCTTAAGAGGCCATTTCTGGTTCTGTCTTTTTGTTCTACAAGCTTAGCTTCAGCCCCTGGGGATGTTTTTCCTCCTCCTCTAATCAGCTCTGGCAGGGAGTGTGCTGGGCCCATGAGAAGAGTTCACGCTGGGAAGACAAGTGGCATTTACATTTTAGCAACTCTGAAAACATGCATCTGGTGTCTCCTGCAGAGAAAGTGAGGTGGGGATGCCAAGGAAGAAAATGCCTCATTGGCCACAATCGCTGATGAAGAACAGACTGCACAAGAGGGAGCTTCCACTGTAACGCCTTCCTTGGAACTGTCCCAATGCACCTAGGATGTGCAAAAGGGGTTAATTTCTTGTAAGGGGACTGATGGGCTCAGCTGGGTATGGCTAGATGCAAGTTCTAGGGGAACATTTTGGGCAAATGTTGTGGTAAACATCAGCCAACAGTTGTATCTGTTCCCTCCTAAGCATACAGTCACCAACCTAGTTCAGGCTCCCCTATCCCCCATCCCCTCTCACCTGGACAATCGCTACAGCCTCTTGTCTGCTGTCCTTGGTGCATGGCTCTTTCTTCTTCACTCCATGCCCACGCTAAAGCCACTATAGCCTGGCCAATGATGTTATAACTTTGCTCAAGAAACCCTGGTTGGCTCCCTATTCCTATAGGATAATTGATCAGTCTTGTTCATTTTCAAAACCTTTCACAACAGATGTACTTGCTGTCATTCTCTATATACAACATTCTATTTCCAGCCTCTTGTTCTTGTCAGAGGCTGCCCCCCCACCTGGAGAGGTTGACATTCTAACTTTCTACCACCTCAGGACCTCCAGAACCCTTTCTTCTCTCCTTTAGTTGACAGGACTCCTAAATCAGCCCTAAATTCCTTTTTTTTTGTTTATATTTTATATTTCATTTGCACTGTTCATTCTGTATCATGATGATAAGGACTCTTTTCCTTCCCTCCTTAACATAGATTCTGGTGTAATTGGACAGCCAGGTTTTAAAACAGATAGAGGGCAGGATCAGAAATCAGGAAGACCTGAGTTCAAATTTATCCTTAGATACTTCCTAGCTGTATGACGCTGAGCAAGTCACTTGACCTCCATTTGCCTTTAATGATACCTACCTCCTAGGGGTTTTGTGTCAGGATAACATGAGATAATATTTAGTACAGTACCTGGAACATAGTAAACTCTATATAAAGGTTAGCTATTATTATTAGGTAGTAGGTACTTCTCTTATGGATCGCATTCCATTTACTTTGTATTTCTTTGTTGCTTTTAATTTATATATAAAACACAAAGTATGTATGTATATACAGTATGTGCATGTGGGAGTATATATTATACATAACTATACATGCATGTATAGGCATATATGTATATATATGTATCTATCTCTATATCTTTTTTTCCCTCCCTCCTTCCTTCCTTCCTCCCTTCCTGCTCCTTCCCTCCTTTCTTCCCTCCTTCCTTCCTTCCCTCCTTCCTCCCTCCTTTTCTTCCTTCCCACCCTCCCTCCTTCCTTTCTTCCTGCCCTCCCTTCTTCCTTCCTTCCTTCCTTCCTTCCTTCCTTCCTTCCTTCCTTCCTTCCTTCCTTCCTTCTTTCCTTCCTTCCTTCCTTCTCCCCACCTCTCTGCTACCCCCTCAGACACACAAAACATGTGGAATAAATGAAAAGTGTAAGTGTCCAGTGAGGACAGAAGGGGAAGCCCAGAATGGTCAGCAGGTCACCACTGGAAGTGTATCTCCTTTGCTGGCCTAAGTGACGTTCTGAAGACAAAGAGAGAGAGGCAGTGAATAAGTCACAGGCTATGGGAGCTTTGTAGAATTCCTGCACCCAACTCTCACCTGTGGCTCCAAGAAGCTACAACAGCCACACCTTGTCAAAGCCATCCTAGCAGGTGGGCTAAGTCAGGTGCAGGGGAGCTGGCAGGTTAGTGAGAATCCATTCCACACGCGATTTCTAAAATAATTGACCACGTCCCATCCCTTTGCTGGAATCTTCTCCCTACTGCTTCTGGGACAAACTACAAATGCCCCAAATTGGCCTTTTAGATTCTTCACAATGGCGGCAGACCACCTTCTAGGGTTATACTCACATTACTGTCTTCCCTGCATTTGTCTGTATTCCTGGTAGCCTGGCCAAAGAGCTGCTCCTCCTCCCCCAGCCATGACTTTCCAGGTTTTTCTGCCTGGAATGGCCTCCCTCAGTGGTGTCTCTTAGAAGCCCGGCGACCATTCCTGTCTCTGCTCATCGACATCCCGTGTTTTCCCTGTTCACATTATCAGCTTTGTGCCTGCTTGTGTTTAGTTTTTGTCATCTCTCCAGTCCTCCACCCTCCTTCCTCCACTCCTGGCAGACTGAAAGCTCCCTGAGGGCTGGGACTGTTTGCTGGGAGCTTATTCTGGCTTGTCTGGGTAGCCCCTGGTCCAGGCACCTGATCCCTTCTAAAAGCTATTTAGATGGGGCTGGATTCTCCGACTCTTGAGACCTGCTCAGGGGGCAGAAGCAATCAGGTACCAGGAACATTTTCTGCTCCTTCCTTGCAGTGACTGGGAAAGCGGACACCCCAACAGGACACTTGGAAGATTAACACGGTTCAAAGATGCTCAGCTGGGGCGGGCAGGCCTTTGCAGGGTGCTGGACAGTGAAATCACTCATTCTTTTCTCATGGAAACTAGTTTTATTCTCCAAAGAGAAAATGGCTAAGAAGAGAAAGACAATGAAAAAAACAACAACAAAGCATCATCTCAAATAGAAATGATAGACCACGTTCCATCTTATCCCCCTCCGGCTCCATTCTCTGGACTTGGTTGGCTTCCCTCAGTTGGCTCAGTCTCAATCTGTTGTTGCTAAAAATCACGCTGCCTCTCTTGGTGTGATGGAGAATATTGTCTGGATTTGCTGTGAACAATAGATGGGGGAAAGAACTGGCTTCTTCTTCTCTCTCACTTGCAGTGGGACTGGGCTGCTGAATTTAAAGAGCCTCAGGCTTCTCCAAAATTAATGAAAGAGGATATTTGGAAAGGGATTTTAGCAAGGGCCTGAGGCTCCAGATTGGGGAGTGCAGAAGTTCTGCCTTCTGCTAGACGCCCTTGGCAATACCATTTATCTCCTACTTAGCAGAGAGGAGATCCTAATAATCCCCTACATTCAGATCCTGCCTTGTTGACTGCAAAAATGTTTTCTCATCTATTCTTTCTTTCAAGTATCAGAACAGCCCTGTGAGATCTGGGGTATGAATGCTAGCGTTATCACTGAACAGATGAGGCAACTGAGGCCCAGGAGAGATGAAGGGATTTCTCCTAATATCTCTCTTTCTCCAGCTGCCCTCTCACTTATCTCCATGAACTAACAAGTAGCTTTTCTCGGTAAAGAAAATCATCTGCGTCAGAACTGATCTGTTCAGCCTACACATTATTGTTTTTGCTGATTATTCCAGCTTCTTACCTGAAGCAGCAAACAGAGATCTGAGGGACAGAACTAGTGAAGGGTTTGAAGGCTATTGTGTCCAACTTCTCCCACTGTGCAATGAGGAAACTGAGGCACTGAGGAGTTCAGTGATTTACTCAGGGTCACAAAGCTAATAAGTATCTGAGGTAGGATTTGAATCCAGGTTTACTTGCCTTTAAGTTTCATGTTCTGACCTCTAATCTAGGTAGCCCAAACCTTTACTTGACTCACTTTGGTTCAATTCAACCAATATATACCAAACATCTATTATGTATAAATCTTCATGCTGGAAGCTAAGGGTACAAAGATAAGAAAAAAAGGCAATCCCCACCCCCAAGAGGATTACTTTCTGGGAGGGTGCACAGATGAATGTGTATCAGGATATACACAGATGAATAAATCTATCTCTATCTCTTTCTATATCTCTTGTTTTATCATCCACCTATCATCTATTTTCTATCTATATTTGCCTATCTATCCATCCATCCATCCATCCATCCATCATCTATGCATCTATCTCTCTATTCATCCACCCATCATCTATCTATCCATCTATCTATCCACTCATCCATTATCTATCTCTCCATCCATCCATCATCTATCTCTCTATTCATCCACCCATCATCTATCTATCCATCTCTCTATCCATCTCTCTATCTCTCCATCCATCCATCATCTCTCTATCTCTCTATTCATCCATCCATCATCTATCTATCCATCTATCTATCCATCCATCTATCCATTCATCCATCATCTATCTATCTATCTCTCCATCCATCCATCATCTCTCTGTCTATCATCTATCTATCTCTCTGCCTCTCTCTCCATCCATCTATCTGTCCATCCATCCCCCTCTCTCCATCTGTCTTGCACAGAGGCTATGTCCTGAAATGAACAGGGAAAGATCAGTTTGGCTGGAGCATGAAGTACGTGAGGAGGTCATACATAAATCATCCTGTAGAGACAGGCAGGGGCTTTAAATGGCAAAAAGATGATAGTTTATCCTCGAGGCATAAGGAACCACTGAATCAATTGGTTTTCCATTGCTCCCAACATCCCTCTTTTAATATATCCAGCTTAGGTTATCATGGGAAAGTCGCTTAATCTCTCAATGCCCAGGCAATTTCCTAGGCCAGAAATCTCTCAACATTTAAGGACATCCAGGTGGCTTAGAGGAAAGAGGACTAGACTTGGCCACGAAAGAGCTCAGTTCCATTCCTACCTCTGATACAGAACAGCTCTGTGACCCTGTGAAAGTTACTCAGTCTCTTTCAGCTTCCGTTCTTTGTCTGTAAAATAGGAGTAACAATAGCACCTGCCTCTTAGGAGGAAATAATATTTGTAAAGATCTTTGCAAAGTGTAAAGCCTAAAAAATGGTGGCTATTTTGATTATTTCAGGGCTAAAACGCCCTGTTTGACTGGCCTTTTTATTCATTCAAAATTTGGTTGCTAGAGACAATGGATAGAGAGCTAGGCCTAGAGATGGGAGATTCTTGGTTCAAATCTAGCCTCAGACACTCCCTAGCTGCATGACCCTGGGCAAGTCACTTAACCCCATCGTCTAGCCATTACTGCTCTTCTGCCTTGGAACCAATACTTAGTATTTATTCTAAGGCAGAAAGTAAGAATTTTAATAGAAAAATAATTCTGTTGCCCTAAAAATGGGGGGAATAGCTTCTGTAGTATCTACCTGCCATAGCATTACCGGGAGGATCAGATGAGATCATGTAGACAAAGCCATTTGGGAACCTTAAAGCACCCTCAAAATATCAGCTCTTCTCCCCATGACCATTATTATTGCCCTCATCATCATTCTCACTACCTGGCTGTCCCACGAGATCTCTTGGTCTCGCCTTTGTGGGTGAGCAAATGAAGGACTCTGCACCACCAAGGGAGAGAACAGACTCTCCTGGGAACTCTACGGAAGGGTGCCTGGACTGGGACATGCTAAGGAAGCCAGTCAAGGAAGAGTTGGGGAAGAAGAGTCCAAGGAGCACGAGCAGGAAATCCAGGCCCTTCCAGGCCAGGGGAAGCAGTCCTAGCGGGAAAAGGAGGCTGGCTCCGGTGGCCCTCATGAGGGGAGAAGAAGCCAATTTTATTTTAATTCTAAAAACAGACCCTGAGATCTCAAAAGGGCCCAGAACTGAGCCCGATTCCCCCCTTGTTGCTCTTCTCTACAACCATAGCTGGGGATGCCCGGGTCAGAGTGCCTGAGAATAAAAAGGGCTGGGCAGGCGATTTCCAGTTTTCCAAGTCAGCATCTCATGTCCTCTCCTGGAGAACACGGTTCCCTTCAGAAGCTCTTCGGAGAGGGGAAGGGCCTGGGCAGCCGTCTGCTAACACGGGTCAGGGAGTGCATGGAGAAAAGGCCTTGGAAAGGAATTTTCTTTCATGGTGCCCGGCTTCTAATGGCCCTCGTTGGAGTAGCTTCATAAATATATGACTGCTTTCAGGCCTGGCCCTGGCAAAGGGTCAACGTTTCTTGCCTGGCTCGGCACATTCCACGTTCTATCACGAATATGCTCATTTTTCTTTCATAAGCTCCTAATTGACTTTGGGGAATAATGTTCATTGGCTAATTGCTTTGGGGGAGTCTTTGCGGTCAGGAAGGGTTGGGTCTTCAAGAAAAGAAAACTGAAATAAGAGAGCAAACTCCTACCCGGGAAATGCTGCCTTGGCATTCCCAGGCTGACGTCGGTAATTGGTGCCGTGAAAACCCATCCGGCCCTTCAAGAATAACTTCCTCGCTCTGGTACGGAACTTGCAGGGTCTCAGAACGCTCTCTTTGTCATTGGACGGCCAGATCCTCATGGTGAGATTCCAAAGCTTCGGGGAGCTCCCAGAATGGCCATTCCCTCTGCCCGCCCAGAATCCGATTGGCCGACAACTTCCTAATTAAGACAACGATGTGACAGTTATTTTTCCGAGGTTAGACAACCAGGAAGGGTTAGAACATCTTCAGATGCGAAGCTGCCTCTGTAACTTCTTTTTACAGAGGAAGAAACTGAGGCTGTAAAACATCGGAGAAGCGAGAATGTAGCAGAGCCTGGGACGGAGCCTGGCTTTCCCGGCGCCATGTTGGTGGCTCTTTTGACTCTACCATGCATCCTCTGACTGGGGATTGGGATCAAGTTCGAAAATGTCTTCTATTAAAATTCCTCATTTCCCTCAGAGCTCAGCTCACGCGTTATTGTCTGCCTGAAGCCTTTCAGGGTCCTCCTGTCGCTTCCCAAAATGACCCTCTATTGACCCTGAATATTTTTCTATAGGAGGAAATATATACCTATATAAGTAAGTGTCGATTTCTTATAGACTGTAAGCTCCTTGAAGACAAGGATTGCATTATTTTTTGTCTTAGTATGCCTAGCACTTAGCACATAGAAGTATTTAATGAATATTTATTGATGAATGAATGGATTGATGGATAGATGAATGGAAAACCATGTATGAAACACCCCATACCAACCATGAGCGAGTACAAATACAAAAAACATACCCTGTTTCTAGCCAGAGTTTCTGTTCTAATGGGGGGAAATTCCACACACCTAGGGAAGTGGCAGGCAAGGAGATCTTTTATTCAGAAAATTACAGAGAAGGTCAATGAGAAATTGGGGGAATAACTCAACACGTTCCTTTCAGGGACAATGCACTTAATTTGATCATGGTTCATGGCCCCGTGGGGAGAGTGGGACAGGAGAAAGAATGTGGACTCTGGATTCAGAGGACCTGGCTTCAAAGTTCTCCCCTTAAGATTATGGCCTGAATGACTGAGCAATTTGGGTAACTTCTTTGGGTCTTGGTGTCCTCACGTATAAAAGGAGGAGATTGGAATAAATGAACTCCAAGATCCTCTCCAGCTCTGGATCTGTTTGGTTTAAATCTTGTGCCTTTGAACTCCATTTCCCTGGAGCCCACTGACTTCCTGTCCGTACGTGCTGACGTAGACAGGGGATAAACTGGGGGGGTCTTCTGGGGTTAGATTTTTTTTTCCTTCCTATGGTGGCTTGCAGCTGGGAAGGTGGGCTGTTTGAACAGGTAGATTAGCTATGGGCGCATGGTTTTATTTTGTTGCCTTTTTATTCCTTTACTCCTAGTGAGTATTAATAAATTTTAAAAATATATTTGAAATTATTATTTATTAATTTTAATTTTTACAGAGGGGAGCTCCAAGCTGAAAGGGAGAGTGATGTATGTCTCTCAAAAGTGTAGAAAACATGAATGAGGTGTAAAGTAATGCATAATACTGTATTATAATAATAAGGTAATGCATACTGAGGTTATCCTGAAAAAGGAGTCTAGGAATTCTGAGATGGCATAGTAATATTTATATTATTACTTTAACAACATGGCAGCAATAATGAGAAACTCATGATTAGGCCAGGGGACATCCTTCCAGGGCAAGAGTTAGACTATATCACCAGCAGGCATTTTATTCTACCATAGGCTCTGTATCCATATCCTGGGCGTCTTTGATTCTAGTATATTGATTATATTTTGAAAACTGATGTTGGGCAGGTCCAGAGTGTTTGAGAGAGAGCCTGACTTGGTGGCTTTCATCCTCTATTTAGAGTCAGGAAGACCTCTATTCGACTCCTTTTTCTGGAACTTAATGGCTCTGCAACCTTGGGCAATTCACTTCCTTACTCTAAGACTCAGTTTCCCCACTTATAAAATGGGGCAATGATATCTGCATTATTTACTACTCAAAATTGTTGTGAGCCTCAAATGAGATGATATATTAAAGAACCTTGCAAACTTTCTGGAGCTTGGTAAATGTTAATTTTCATTAAAATGGGACTCTGGGATTCATTTAAACAAATACCTATTGAGGGTTTAAATTTATTTATATATATAAATATATATATATATTTATTATTGAGTGAGTCCCAGGGTCTGAGCTCAGCAGCTATGAATAACAATTTTTTAAAATTGAGTCTAGCATAGTGCATCCCAAAGAGATTTGAAAAAAGGGAAATGGACGTGTTTGTACAAAAATATTTATAGCTGCTCTATCTTGGTGACAAGTATTGGAAACTGAAGGGTTACCCATCAACAGGTGAATGACTGAACAAGTTGTGGCATTTGATTGTGATGGGATGCTGCTGCACTATAAGAAAGGATGAACAGGATGATTTCAGAAAAATCTGGGAAGACCTACATGAACTGATACAAAGGGAAGCGAGCAGAAACAGAGACCATGGTACACAGTAACAGCCACGGTATATGATGCTCATTTATGCTGACTTTGCTCTCCTTAGCGATCCAGCGATCCAAGACAATCCTCAAGGACTCAGGATGGAAAAAGCCGACCACCGCCAGAGAAAGAACTGACGGACTGAATGCGGACTGCAACATACCGTATTTCACTTTATTTCTTCATCTTTCTTTTGTTTGTTCATCTTTCTCTCTCACAAAGCGATTACTATGGAGAGATGGTTTACGCTATTGCCCATGTAAAATCTATTCAGATTGTGTATTGTCTCAGCGAGGTGGAGGGAAGGAAGGGAGGTGGATAATTTGGCTCAAACTTAAAAAAAGTAGCTAAAATATTTTTTTCATATAATTGAATAAAAAATAAAATATTTTTAAAAAAGAATCTAAAACAGTGCAAAAAGCATTGCCTCTGGTCTCAAAGTGTCAGAGGAAGGAATCTTGGAGGCATTTACTTCAACCTCCTCATTACAGAGAGGGGAACAGATAAGGCTCAGGGAAACACCCTGAGACACTCTCCTGGAGGACCTTGATTTGAATCTTGTGTCTGACTTGGATGTCACCGTGGGATCCTGGGGAAGTCGATTAGTTTACCTGAGCCTCAGCTTCCTCCATGGTAAAAGCAGGGCACGGCACCACCCAGCTCCTGAGATCTCCGCCAGCCCTGGACTTCTGATCCAAACTGCATGGATACACAGCTTACACAGAGGTCTGAGTCCATTGTAAGATTAAAAATTAATATTAACTACTCCAAGTATTATATTCAATAATATTTATTAATAATAACTTGAAGTGAGGGAAGACAAACCTCAGTAAAAAAATCCCTCTTACCCAGCTACACGCATGGGAAAAAAGAGAAGAAAGAGGGGGAGTTACGCACGACTTTATACAAACAACATAAGCACGCCAATTGGGGACAAAAAGGAAAGGAATTCTGGGAGATGAAGTTCAAAGGTACAAAATTTCTATTTATAAACTAGTTGGAGAAGAGTATTTGTACCTTGCTCTAATGTTTATTAAGTGCTTCTCTCCTGGGTAGGTAGAGTCATGCCTGGATTATAGTATTTCAGTGATAAGAGCCCTGGAGCTCTGAAGAGAGACTAATCTATTTGCCAAAGGTGAGCTGGTGAATGAGTATCAGGCTGAAGTCTTTCTAGACTCTAAACTCTGTCTTTCTGCTACATAACCCTGTTTTGATCAGGGAAAGATGGTATAAAAGTCTGCTTATGCACAGAAATCATTGTTGATTCCCCCTTCAATATAACTCAGCAAGGCTTTGAGAATGTGGGGTTAGCATAATGAGGGTTACCTCTGAAATTTAAGCTCTCTGAACCTTGGTTTCATTATCTGGAAAATGGGTATAAATGATAATCACCAAACCATTGTACAGAGTTGTTGTGAGGCTTAAATGAACACTAGATCATATAGATATATTTCAAATTCTTTATTTCACAAATAAACTGAAAACCAAAGCAGATAAATCACTTGCTAAAGCTCACATAGGTAATAAAGGGCAGGGCTAGGATATGCATTTGGGGGCTTTCACTCTAAATCAAATGATTGCTTTACTCTACCATGATTGCAAGAAAACTTGCAGGTGTTGAACCTATGACACAACTATAAAGTTAGACATATCTTAAATGAAACAAATATAGACAGAACTGGTACCTAGCTAGGTGGCACTGTGGATAGAATGTTGGACATGGAGTCAGGAAGACCTGAGTTCAAATTCAGGCTCAGATGCTTCCTGGTTTGGTGACCCTAGATGAGTCACTTAACCCTGTCTTCCTCAGTTTCCTCAACTGTCAAATGAGCCAGAAAAGGAAATGGTAACCCCACTCCAGTATCTTTGCCAAGAAAACCCCAAATGGGGACATGAAGTGTTGGAACTTACTGAACAGTGACACCTGAGACTGACTGACATGTCTTTTAGGAAACATCCATGAAGAGGCAATGCCAACAGCATAATGTAGGTCTCATGGTCCCTAGTCCAAGAAGATAGTTTTAATTTTAAATAATATTAATTTAAAGTGCTAGAAGGAAACCAAAGCAGAGCTGCTGACTAAGCAACTGGAAGCCTAAGATGGAATCTGTAGTTTTCTCTACAGATCTGGGAACCATTTTGGTAGAGATTTGCCTCCTTAGGTAGAGCCAGACTTAGACTTAAAATCAGGAAAAGCAGCGTGTATTGTGCTGCCTTTGGAGGTGGAATGGTTTCTCCTAACCAGAAGCTGGACAAGAGTTTGTTAGGCATGTTACCATGGCAATCCTTCACCCATGGGTTGGACCAGCCAGTCGATGAGGTTCATTCCAATTCTCGGATTCTGAGATGATGGTTGAAATTCACTCTAAATAGGAAGAGTAGAAAGAGAACATAGGGTTGAAAGTTGAGTCTTAGATGGTGCTGGCATTTAAACGTAAGTAAGAGAGATATCAGGACATGGAGCAGAGAAAGTGTTGTCAGGAAGTAGGAGGAGATACAGGAAATCACGTCACAGAATCCTAGAAGTGAGTTTCCAGAGCTGGGCATGGTTAGAGTGTCAAAGGTTGTAAGCGGTCACCATGAAAGACCTCCATATTTCAAGGGACTAATGGTCTCTTAAATGTGGTTACTCCTTTGAATGACACAGACTAGAACACCTCCACACCTCCACATTCTGTGCTTCTCTTATCTGAGTGCACCTTTAAATATCCTCAGGACAGAGTGGACTGTCATTGATATCTTTTGCCATTGTTGCCATTTTGTGGAAGAGAACTCAAGCAAACAAAAGAAAAATGAAGGAATAAAGTGAAATATTCTTTCTCTGGAGGTGGATGGTGTTTTCATCATGATCTTTTGAGGATTGTCTTGGATCACACTGAATTGCTAAGGATAGTTAAGCCATTCATAAATGTGCATCATATAACATTACTTTTTCGGGATATAATGTTCTCCTGGCTCTGCTCATTTTACACCAGTTTATGTAGGTCTTTCCAAGTTTTTTCTGAAACCATTCTTAGCATTTCTTAGAGCACAATAGTATTCCATCACAATCATATACCACAGCTTGTTCAGTCATTCTCCAAGTGATGGATGTGCTCTCAGTTTCCAATATTTTGTTACCACAAATAGAGCCATTATAAATATTGGCATCAGTGCCAATAGGGCAAGAGAGTCACCCACTGGTTTTCATTTCCTTTTATTCTACAGCTTGTCCACTTTTCTTGATCAAACATTTCTCTGATGCTGACTGATGATATCCCTTCTAATTTCTATACAATTTCTTCGTTGGTTGGGTTGTGTAAAAGCTATGCCATTCTCCATTTCCCATTGGGTGACTCAACTTTTCTTCTCTGGAGATTTTTGGATTCTGTAACTTGTATGCCTCTAGCATCACTGGAGTTCCTCAATTATGTACAAATGTCTTGTCTGACTGGTCAACCCAAGAAACAAAGAGTGATGCAAAGTGAGCCTCAGGAATTTTTGCTCTCCTTTTGTATCTTCTCTTCTAAATCACAGAAGTGGGAGGGAAAAGACCTAGTTTTTACATAGAACCTGCTTTGTGCTAGGTACTGGGCTAAAAACTTTGTACAGATATTATCTCTTTTATCTCATAAGGAGAGATTGGAGAAAATGAGGTAGATCATGCTAAGAAATCCAATTTTTGCAGAATCTATTAACATCGATTTAATTTGACTATTGGCACTCTCATACAATTAAATTCAGCAAATATTCATTTAGCAACAAATGTGATCAAGGCATAGTGACAAATGTAAGGGTGAAAAAGGAGTTTTATGGGTTCAATATATTAAAAGATGGTCGCCAGAGGATTGAACAATTATCAATCCTCAATTAAGAATAATATCAAGTCAAAATCGACTTTTATGAAAATTTATTAACAATTGAGAAGAGAGAAAGGAAATAAGGAAAGTGAAGATATTGAAGCAGTCTCACCAAGGTCTCAGCACTCCAGCCAGAGCTCCTCCATGGACCAGAACTCCTTTATCAGCTGAGCTCTTCACCAGCAGCCTCTCTCTACCAGACTGCCTTCATGGCTTTTATAGTGCTTCCTGTCCCTGCCCCTTTTCACAGGGGCCAGTCACAGCTTCCAAATTGTCTAGCACTGTCCAGGGGATGGTCTTTGTGGGAACTAGTTTGCACCTTCTGGAGGTGTGAATGCTCATCAAAAAGTTCACACTTTCTGAGGGTGTGAACAAGTTTCTGACTGAGTTAGAAAAAAGAGTGGCGCTCTCCAAGTATCTTGTTGGCGTCTCATCTAGCACTAGGTAGAGTGTGAATTCACTAAGTGTTTTTCAAGCTTCTCCCACCTAGTTCAAGCTTGGGTCCATTCAAAGGTCTTGCCAACCAAAGTGTTAACTCCAACTAGGCAAAGAGAACAAAGGATTCCCTTTTCACAAGTGTGAACTGAAATATAACCAAGAATTTCCTTTTACACTAGGATTCTGGCCTCGGAGTCAGGAAGACCTAGGTTTGAATTCTGCCTTAGTCTCTAGCTGTGTGATTCTGGTCAAACTCCTTAATCATGCTGGGTCTCATTTTAACTTCTGGGAACAATTGGTGATTTTTCTTGGCTGGAAAGTAGAATACATGTGAAGAAACAATGCCAAGTGTAATTGGGTTGGGAGGTTCATAGTTAGGGATCTTAAATGTCAGGACTAAGAGTTTGGACTTTAATTTTAGAGGTGATAGGGAGCTGCTGAAGATTATTGAGCAGAAGAGTGGTCTGATGGGTTTGTATTTTGGTAGTATCACTTCGTCAGCTACGTAGAGGATGCATTGGAATGGGGAGAGACTAGATAGAGGGAAGTGATCAATAAGGAAGATCTTGTAATAGACCAGTGGTGAGGTCATAAAGACCTGAACTAGGTGGATGGCTGAGTGGGCAGAACAGGATAGGCTGGATAGATTTTGTACAGGGTAAACTGGAAGGACTTTGAAATTGATTTGATATGGGGATTGTAGTGAAAATGGAAAATGAGAGATAATGGTAACATGGTCAGACTGAGGGGATAAAAGTATGTTGGTTCTTGAACCATCACTAAGGAATTTTAGAGAAGGGAGCACTTAGTGAGAAAGGTGGTGAGTTTTATTTTAGACATGACAAGTTTGAGAAGCTAAAAGGTGGAAATACCCAGCAGACAATCATGGGTGCTAGACTCAGAGTTCAGGAGATTCTTAAGGATTGAAATCAAGTTTGGGAAATTCTGTATTTACAGACAATAATCCAACACATAGGAGCTGTTGAGACCGCCAAGGGAGAGACGAGAGACGAGAGAAGGAAGCAGAAGGGAAGAAGAGACAGCCTTGGGAATATCCATTTTTTCAATGGTGGGGTATAATGATCTAGATAGAACATATGATATGCATAAAGATCTAGAGAGAACATATAATATAGGTAATAGATAAATAAGATTAAGAGGGAATAGTCAAACATAAGAAAAACAGAATATCTCAGAGGAAAGATAATAACAATAACAATAATGACAGATTAAATAGGTATTTAAATACATGCTTATTCCTTTCCCTTCCTTGGTTAACAATTCTATAATATGGTAAAGTTTACAAAATACTTTACAAATATCTTATTTGATCCTCACAATATTCCTTCGTAGTAGGTGCCATTATTATCCTTATTTTCAGATGTCTTTTCTTTAGAATCTTTAGAATTTAATTTTAGAATAGAATTAAATCTTTAGAATCATCTAAAGATTTAATGGTTTTGGTATCCAAACCTTTATCAGTGTCTCTATTTAAAAAAAAAAAAGGTAAGTCTTAAAAGTTCAAAGAGATCCTTTGGATACTCTGCTAGAGACATCTTCATACATTAACCTGGCAATGATTAATACCTATTCACTGGATTTGCTCATAGACCAGTTCTGATTCCATCCAACTGTACCATCACACATTCTTAAGTACGCCTCAGAGACTTTGCCTTCTTAAAATCTTGGTAAACTCTACCTTCAGCATTTCCTTGATCAAATAGATTAGTAACACTGTCCATAAAGGAAATGAGGTTTACCTGGCATAAATAGTCCTTGAGGAAACTGTGCCAGAATTTTGTAATCGCTATTTCCATTCCTTGTTGTCCACTAACTATTCTTTCACAATTCATTCTAGAACTTCACCAGGAACTGAGGTCAGACTTACTGACCAAAGAGTAGTCTAAAAAGTCCATTCATTCACCCTTTTGGGGGAGGGAAAATAGTATTATAATACTAGTTCTTCTCCAATCCCACAATACACCTTCTTTTCCAGTCTTTTTCAAAGACCACTGATAGTGGCTTAGTAGTTAATATCCTGAAATAATGTTTTAATTCTTGATGGTGTTTTCAATATCCTGAAATGCATCTGAGTCAAGTGATTTGAATTCTTTGAGGGAAACTAGGTGCTTCTCATTATTTATTTTGGTTATAAGCTCTCCAGTAAGCCTTTTTTTTTTCAACACTGAAAGAGAGAAGAGACATAAGACAATAGTTTTGGAAGTCAAGAACTATTACATTAAAAAAAATTAAAGGGTAGAAAAGACCCAGGATATTCTATATTCTCTATTCTATGGTCTCTCTCAAGTCTGATATTTTATGTTCCAAGATCCCTTCTAATGCTGACATTCTGTTTTCGATATTATAATATTCCTCTCAGTTATTGCATTCTATGTTCCAAGGCCCCTTCCAGCTCTGATATTCTCTGTTCTCTGTCCTAAGGTCCTTCTTGGCTCTGAAATTCTCCATTCTTTCTCCTCAGCTCTTGCAGGTATGAAGGTCTGTGATGCTGTGATAGTACTTGGCAACCTTTGCCATCATTAATTAAATCAGCATTGGCTGATGGGGCCCCCATTGCCTTTTTTTTTTAATGGCCCCTTCTTTTTATTTAAGTCTCTGTTCCCTGGATTATTGTTTTGTCCTTTGAGGAGAGCTCACAGAGGGTGCGTTTTATGAAATGTTTCAAACCTGGTTTTTAAAGACAGGAGCTGCGTTGGGTAATCATTTCATAAATATTAATGGAGAGCATGTAAGTGGAAAGTGAAATTAGAAAGCTACCAAATGCCTCACAGCCGGCAGAAAATGAGCAGGAATTGCTAATCAGTGGAATTCATGCTTGTATAACTTTTATTCTTCCAGCCGGGTGGAAACAGGAGTTGACTGATTTTTTTTTTCTTCTCATCTCGGCTCACTCTGAAATGAAAGTAACACAACTGAAGCTCCCATTTCCATAATGCTTTAGGGCTTCAGAGCTCTTCCAAAGGGAAAGTATCCCCCATCCTCACTGTACATTCTGCATTAGAATTCGGTCTCTGCCTCCACCTGGCTGGGTGACCTTGGCTGAGGCATTTCATCTGCCTGGGTCTCAGGCATCGCTTGCAAAGTAAAGGCATTGGAGGGGATGATCTCCAAAGTCACCCCAGCTCTGAATCTTAGGAGCCTGTAATTCTGAGCATCCTTCTCGTAGTTCCTGATGCCTTCCTGCATCATTGAATGCCATTCCCAGAAATATTTTATATGTTGGATTGTGTGTGTATCTACACGTGCACACACATATTTAAGTTCTTCCCTTCCATCTTAGAATCAATACTGTATATTGGTTCCAAGGCAGAAAAGTGGGCAGGGCTAGGGAATGGGGGTTAAGTGACTTGCTCAGGGTCACACAGCTGGGAAGTATCTGAGTTCAGATTTGAACCCAGGACCTCCCATCTCTAGACCTGACTCTTAATCCACTTGTATATCTATTGTATACACACATATATTGTGAGAGTGCTATTTTACCCAGAGAATGTGTGTGTGAATTGATCCCAGACCAAGAGATCCACCCGAGTACTCCCGTTTCCAAGCACAGGTAAGGATGAGTCCCGGCGCTTGCTGACAAGGCGAGGACGTCTTCAGCTCTCTGCACTACGGCCATTCCAGAGAGAGGTCACTTGCAGGGAGAGGTTCGAGAGAGGATCCATGCAGCAGACAGGGTCCGAATTGCGTTGAAGGACGAGAGGAACGCTCTGAATTTCTCCATTGGCTCTCACAGGATAGACACGGTCTGTTAGGAGAAATACACTCTAAGCCAGGGATGGCGAACCTTTTAGAGACCGAGTGCCCAAACTGCAACCCTCACACCACATGTGAGCTGTCCACCTTAGCCCAGACAGGGGAGGGAGGAAGCCCTCCTCTTGGGCTGCTGGGCAGAGGGGAGGGTGATGGGAGGAATGTCCTCAGGCATGTGTGGAGACGACGAGGGGAGCAGCCCCCTCTGGCATGTGTGCCATAGGTTTGCAAACATGGCCACTCATTAATACTTAACAGAACTTTTTCTCCTTTAGGCAAAGCCTTGAAAAATTCAGGGCCATCTCCATGGCACAAAGAGGAATTGGAGAAGTCCATTAGAGGTGCTTGTGGAGAATCTGAAAGATCTGGTTTCGAATCCCACTTCGGATATCTGATTGCTTTGTGACCTCAGACAAGCTCATACAAGTGTCCATCCTGGTGCAGAAGCATCCTTCCCATGGCATTACCCAACTCAGTAGCCATCCAAAACTTCAGAGGAAAGAGGGAAGATAATTAAAAAGAAAGAATCCATAATGTCATGGTCATTGGTCTTGCAATTTCCCTATTCAGGAGCTTCTCTTCTTCATAGACAAACAGTAGGACAAGGACCTGATTCATTAGAACCCTGACCTGAGAACCCCAACTCATGAGGGACAAAGCCTCTGCCAAGGCAGATTTGATTGGCTGGGACCAAAGAGATCCTTAGTTGGCTGGATTCAGTGCACTCAGTGGATAGGGATCTTGTGCTCCTTCTAAGAAGGGACAGAATCCTCTACAAGGTAAAGGCAGCTGCATCATATAGTGTGAAGGGAACTGAATTGAAAATCACAGGCCCGAGATTCAAGTCCTCAGCTATGCCACTCCACGACCTTGGGCAAGTTGCTTCCCTAATTAGAGACTCATTTGCCTCGTTTGTTAAATGAGCGGTTAGACCATATAATTTCTGATGTCCCTACTAGCTCTAATTGCTCTGATGTTATCTTCTCTTTCCACTAGGAGGAAAGTCTCTGAGGAAGTTTTACCCTTCTATCTGAGCCACCGTTTTTCTTCTGTTAAAAAAGGGGAATTTAAAAAGTAAACACAAAGATGGCTGAGAGAGAAGTAATGCAGCCCTGCTTTATCCAGTAGTTATTCCAGTTAAGACTAAGGAAGAGCATCAGACCAAGTGGCAAAGAGGGAAATCCAAGGAGAAACCATAGTGGACCATGTTTTTAGCTCAGGGCATGAATACAGCCAGAGGTCTGAGGGGACTGAGGAAGGGGATCTATCCAGAAAAGCCAACATGGAGCCTTCTGATACAGGGACTAATAATCTGGGTATGGAGGAGCCAGCAAACCATGTTAATCCGACCTTGCCAGAGGATCTCTCATTCAGCCCAAAGACTTGTAATCAGCCCTGAAGTTGAGAAACTAAAGCAGGGAGCTCTGATCCAAGTGAGATTATATTTCTTTTCTTGAATTGGCAGAGCCTTCCAGCTGCTGGACAGAGGCCTGGGGCAAGAAGCTGTCTACTGGAGCTCAAACTAGGGGCAAGCCTGCAAACAGTGAAAGTCAGAACATAGTCTTCTCCCCCCTCCTCTATCTGCTACACTGCTTTTGGAGACACTTTGGTCTCTCCACCATGCCTTCTTTACTCAGGAAACTTATCATTGGGGAATCTCATTATCCTGTAAGACGGAATCTGCCTGGTCCTCACATCCCCTCTGCCCCTCTGAATGAACCTTCTGACTGTGGCGCAGGGCTGTGGGCATTAGGGTTTTCTTTTAAGGAGGTGGTTCAGGACAGCTTTCTCTCCATTTTTTAACCAGCTGCTCTGCTTTGAGGCTTCTTTGAACTGCTCCATCATCAATGCTGTGTACATGCCCCACCTCGTACCTATGCCCCTCCTTTCTTCCCTTTCAGCTTCCTTTTATGGGTTGTCTCCTCCAGTAGAATGCAAATTCCTTGAAGGCAGGGGCTCTTTATTTTTATTTGTATTTATGGCCTCATAACTTGGCACAGTGTAGGCACCTGATTGATTGACAGACTGACAAGGTGATGTGTACAGAGGACAGTGTGGCTTTTTAAGGGCCAAACCCCGAGTTTTCATGAGGGTAGAGACCAGAGCTTTACCTGAATTTTGCCTTTCCCCTAGTGTGTCTAGCACAGACTCTGCAAACCAAAGGTCCTTATTACATACTACAGTGGATATCCCAAGTGCCAGAATGGGAGGAAATGGGCTCCGAGGCAATCTTTGATGCAAGATCTGTATGATCTCACACAAGTCCATTTGTTTCTCTGAACTGCAATGTCCTCATCCACAGTTCTGCATCTCTAAGACTGGAGCAGATGGTCTTAAGGTCCCGCCCGGTTCTTGACCTATGATGCTAGCAGGTTTCCTACCAATGTTCTAAAAGATATTCAGAAAATTAATTTTTAAGGTTCTCCCCAGCTCTGATGTTTTGTGTTTTCTCATCTAAGGTCCTTCACACCTCTGGCATTTCATGATCTATGTTCTAAGGTCTTTCCCATTTCTGAAATTCCATGTTCTCTGTCCTAAGGTCCCTCCCAGCCCTGATAGAGTCAGATTTATCTATGTCTGAAGGTCACTTCAGCCCTGATTTTGTAGATTCTGAGGTCTCATCTATTTCCAAAGTTCCCCATTTCCTTTTTACGTCTCTTTTCTTTCCTTTCTATGCTCTATCAGACTAATTTTACCTTTTCTGTTCTGTCACCCTGACATACTAAATCACCATTAATATCCCATTTCCTGCCAGCAACATTCTTGAGAGGGAAGGCGTTACCCCTTTGTGTCACTGAAAGGATTTTGGGGGGGTGGGATATGGCACCGACTTTGAAGCAAAGGGCAAGGAAAAATACATTTCCATAGGGTATGGGGCTATTGAAGTGCTTTTTATTTTCCATGTTGGACAAGGTCTGGCTAGGTCTGGAGTGCTGGCAGAAGAATCACTCATGTGTCCTTTTTAAACCTATCTTTCCCTTGGACCAATGGAAGAGACTGAGTCCATTTGGAGGAGTCACCAGAGTTTCTTCCTCTGATTTCCTTTCTAAGGGAATAGGGGATAGGAACAAGTATTTAGTAAGCTCCTACTATATATGGCAGGAGCTGAGTCAAGTAGTTTATGAACATCACATTGATTCTTATAACAACCTAGCAAGATAGGTGTTGTTATGATTCTTATCGCACAGTTGAGGAAACTGAGGCTGGCAGCATTTAAGTGAGGCTAGCTGTGGGATCCTGAACAAGTCATTTCCACTGATCTTTGTCCCCTACTTGTCTCCCTTGGCAGCTATACAAACTGACTAAATCTTAAAGTGCCAATAACAAGGTGAGTGATTACTGTTATAATTATTCAGTGATCTGGCTCCAGCCTCAATGTCTAAGCTAATGAAACATTAGAGCTTGGTTTCATGCTCCATAAGCTGCTTATGTGCTGGTTATTAGGTACGGTATTATTTCTCCCATGGACGCCTGGGAAGAGTCTGCCCCCATGTCTGAATGTCCCCTCTCCTCACTCTTCCAGGATCTGCTTTAGTTCTCCTTTCTGAGATCCCTCCCAAGATTTCCAGGTGCAAATTCCTTTGCAAATACTCTTCTTCGGGGTTGGCCTTCTTGTTTCCTCTCTTCTCAGTCCTAGAAAGCAGAGAGAAGGCTTCATTTCTGTCTTTGTCTTCCCAGCACCTGGCCAGGGACTGAGGCTTCATGAATACTGTGGAATGGCAAAGGAATGTGATTAACATGTCAATAGGTGAGGGAGGGAGAACCTCATCTATCTAGGCAGTCTTTGCTCTGGGATCTCCCTTCATCAATAGAGATGGTGCCCCACTGCCACTTAGCTGATAGCTTATTCAGAGTTTTATGGACTCTATCAGGGTCACATAGTGAGTGAGGGTAGAAGAGCAGGCAGGGATCCATGGTTTCACCAATGTAGAGAGCTCTCTGATGAGGCAAGCCACACAACCAATGCAAGTTGACATTTTAGCCGCCATTTTGTTATTTGCTTTCCTACCTCTTTCCCTGAGAGATTAAGTGACTTGCCTGGGATTCCAGACCCAGAATGTTAGAGACAAGACTGGAACTCGAACTTGTGGTCCCTGGTCTCATGACTGTCCCTTTAGCATAGTGCTTGGTCCTTAGTAGGCACTTAGAACTCCTCCTTGTCTGGCCTCTCCTTCCCCCTCTCTCTTTCCTCCTTCAGAAAGCAAAGTTCAATCACATCTGAATCACATTAGGAAGGTTAATACTGGAACCATTATCATGGCTTTGAAAGGAATTATCTTTAATAAACGAATTTCATTCAGTGGCTCTGAGTGCAATCTGAAACCGGCCTCTGCTGACTTCCCCAGTCACATTTCCATACGGCGCTCTAGGGAGGAGCCGATTCATCTGGGGCTGCATTTTGGCTTTAGGACAGCAGACAGTCCAGTTACTGCACACTCGAGTGTGAAAATTCCTCTCCTTACGACCCACCAATGTGAGGGGGCTGCTTCGCTTCCCATGAAGATGAGTCACGTCGGAGGAAAGTGGAGAGGCTCAGAGGTGTTTCCTGTGAGTTCTGATCGAGTGACCCCAGAAGAAAATCATCCTGTTTGAGAGGACCAAGGACTGGATGGGGCAAGGGAAGGGCATCTCCTTCATAGCAACCTTTCCTTCCCCTGTGAAGATGAGAATATGTTGTCTAGCAGAGAGAAGTCTGACCTGGAGACCTTGGTTGGATGTTGAGGATTGGGGAAATATTTGCTTTCTGCCACCAGTTCCACACTTAGATATTGTACCGGAACGTTACTCGAGGTCTTTCATGCATAAACTTCTTTGAGGCTTACAACTCTATGAGGGAGGGAGCGGCAGTCTTCTCACCCCCATTTTATGGATGAGTAAACTGTGGCTCAGGAAGGGAAATGATGTAGGAAGTGAAGTGACCTATGGAGATGTTTAGCCTAGAAAAGAGAAGAGCAGGAGGCCAAGAGAACATGGGTAATGAGTTCCGCTGTCTTCAGGCATTTTCCATCTGCCAAATACTATCCTTATGCCACTTGGCTAAAGGGCTAACCAGAAGCAATAGATGCAGGAGTGTCTTCCTCATCTCCATCCTCATCATCAAGCTTCAAAGGAGCCAAGCTGGGACTGGCCCGAGAAGGAGATCAGTGCTTTTGTGCTGGCCAGAATATTAAAGCCCCTACAGTCATATTGGTAATAGACTGCCTCCTAAAAGGAGGTCTAGAGACAAAGGCTAAGGCAGGGCCTTGACTATCAAATTTAGTACCATGCTATGTAAAAAAATATACACACCTATAACAAATGAATAAGACAAGAAGTAGGAGTATTGGACCATTCTCATTTATGAATGCCTGGGCTACTGTAAGCAACAAGATAAAGAGCTGAATCTTTCCTCTGATCCCCAAAACCTCTCAAATCTCTCCAAAACAAAAATTATGCCACAAAGATAAAAAACTTTAGTGACTAGCGAAACTAGTCTGGGACACACGGAGTCAAAAGAAGGGTTAAAAAGTCAAAGCAATCATGAACTGACCTTGAGCTCACTCAGCACCCCTTTCTCACCCTGCTGGCATAGAGGCTGCTCTGAAATACTGGCTCATGACACCCTCTGGTCCCCCTTCTCTCTTTCCGATACTTTGGAGCCCTTGGTTCCAAGCTGTGCAAGTTTGGGCTGCTATGGACAGTGCTGTGGTGTACAGTCCTGCAGCACCAGTGCTGCAAAGCTCTGAACTCTCAGAGCTGGAATGGACAGTCCTGTACCACCAGCTTTGTGAAGCTCTAAGTTGGTGATGCTGAGCCAAAGAACTAAAGAACAGGAGGAGTGGAATAGGATGCCGTGTGTGTGTGTGTGTGTGTGTGTGTGTGTGTGTGTGTGTGTGCTACGTGACACACTGCCAAGTCTGAGGGAAACAGCATAGCATCAATATAGGATCAGTTCTGTCCCCCCAGAAGTCAGCTGGGGTAGAAACCTAAGATGATGAACTGAGAATTGCCTAGCAAAGGAGGAGATGAAAGTCAATCCCCAAAGGAAAACATTATCACAGGGAATAGAGTCAGAAAGTGAACAATAAGGGAAAATAATGAAGAAAAAAAAGACTGAAATGACAAAAATCTCAAAAAGAAGAAAACTCAAATACTTTGAACATAAGCAGATAAATCAACAGAAAAAAGAGTGTAAGAACAGAAGTAAATAAGGCCTCCAAATCTAATAAATAACTGCAGACATCTTTGAATAGATAATATAAAAAAGAAGGAAATGAAAAGACCAGGTATTCTATGGAAAATTAGGAGAACCTGGAACCACAACACACTCTACCTTAGTGATTCAAAAGAGAAAGAAGAATTGTGAGAGCAGAATTTATGCACAGTAAAAATAATGCACAGAAGAGAAGAAACTGGAATCTACAATGGCAAATCTTATCAAAGAAACAAAAGAGAGAAGAATGCAAATACATAGAAATGAAGGAAAATCTAGAGGAAGAGAAGCAAAAATCCTCATAATATTAAAAGAAAATTCCCTTGCTTATGCAAGCAAAACATGAATCTCAGACAAGAATAGAAATAACTGAAGAAGAACAGGTCTCTCAGAAGAACAGAAAAGGATAAGAAAAAAAAAGACAACCTTAACCTTATCATGAAGGAAAAAAAGAGAATTACCTAGAACATCTGTACATGGAAAAATAAATACCAATTTAAAGACCTTGTAGATTGCCTCCAGAAAAGGAAAAAAAAATAAAACCCAAAACACTAAGGCTGCAAACTCAAAGATACTTTGTGGTTAAATTTAACAATTCAGTTCAGAAACAAGTTCTGCAAATTGAACAGGAGAAAGACTTTTAAATACATAAAAAAGGAAATTTAAATAATGCAAGACTATTCTTCATCCACCAAAAAAAAAATAGGTGCTTAATAAATGCTTGTTGATTCCTTGATTGATTCTAGCTCTAGAATTCTATGTTCTGTGTTCTAAAGTTCCTTCCAACTACAAAGGTCTATGTTTCCAAATACCTCTTAGCTTGAGAATTCTTTGTTGTATATTCTAAGGCCCCTCTGGGTCTTGTGATTCCCTATTCTAAAGTCTTGTGCCATGGAAAAGTCATTGGAAGTATTGCCTGGGGATGTTGATCTTGGCCAGTGCAATAATCATCACTAGATCATTTATCTTTTCTTTTCACCACTTAGAGAGTCAGCATTGTGTAGTGGAGAGAGAGCAGTCTTAGAACGGGAAAACATAGGTTCAAATCCCTCCTCTGCCACACCCTGGCTGTGAGACTTAAGGAGATGATTTCTATCAGACCAGGAAAGGCTTGTATGAATTGGTATGTTGTGAAGCGGTCAGAACTAGAAGCAAACTTTATGTTATACCATCAGTAATATAAAACAATTTTGAAGATGTATAAATTGATGAAGAATGAAATGAGAAAAATATATACAATAATAATAATTTCTACCATAATAAGAACACCGGAAGAAACACAAACTCCAAAACAAACGAAAAAAATCTTTGGAAGGTCTAATAACTCTGATCAATGTAATAACTGTCTGTTATTCCAGAGGAATGACGGTAAAGCATGCTATGCAGCTCTTGATAGAGAGGTGATAGACTTCAGGTCCAGAATGAGGCGTACCTTTTTTGGTCAGGGTCACTGGGGGAATTTGTTTTGCTTGGTTATTCATATTTGCTATTAGAATTTTTCTTTTCTTATTTTCACTGGGTGAAGGGTTAGGAAAGATAAAATAGACTTGTTAATTAAAAATACAATTTCATCTTGAAAAGTCAGTTTCAGAGACATTAATCTATATTAATAGAAGGTACTTCTTCATCTGGGAGTTTCTAGTACCAGCGAAACCGCAATTTAGGTTCTTGTTCTTTGTTGCCTTTGACAAGTTGTGTGTAGCAGATGTTTAAAGTCACATCTCTGCCATTATAATTTTTTAATTTATTTTTATTTTATTGATTAATTATTAAAATTTTTACATGATTACATGATTCATGTTCTTTCCCTCCCCTCCTCCCATAGACAATGAGCACTCCCCTGGGTTTTACATGTATCATTGATCAAGACCTATTTCCATATTATTGATATTTGCAATAGAGTGATCGTTTAGAGTTTACATCCTCAATCATATCCCCATTGACCCATGTGGTCAGGCAGTTGTTTTTCTTCTGTGTTTCAGCTCCCACAGTTCTTTCTCTGGATATGGATAGCATTCTTTCTCATAAGTCCTTCAGAAATGTCTTGGATCATTGCATTGCCCAGCAGCCTAATTTTTGTCCACATGGGAACAATCAAGTGGAGGAGAGATGTCTAGAGAGAAGACAGGGAGAAGCAGTAGAGTGGAGAGCTCAGAGGTCATCTAAAGTACGAATCTCTTGGACCATCATAACAGGTGGAAATAAATTGAACTCAGAACTGAGCAGGAGGGAGTGAACATCCTGGACTCCCTTTGGAAAACTGCACAGTTCTTTTAATGACTGCGAGTTCCTCCATGAACCAGAAGGCCATCTGTTTATCACCAATGCACTTCTGCTGAAGCTATAAGGCTCTAAGTTACAGAACAGCACAATCTCTGAAGAATTAGAAGTTGAGGATCTCCCAAAGGGCAATGGAGAGAGCCATGATTGGCATGGATCTTCTGTAACATACAGCCAACCAACATGAGTCATGAAGCAGCAGAGGGATTAGAAAAAGAAGGAAGTGAGAGATGTCCAATGTTTTCTCCTATTAATATCCTTTGGGCTCCATTAGCACTCATGGAATGTTGATAGAATTGGGAAGATGCCATCAGTAGGCATCCACTAATCAGGGGTCGGCAACGTAGGGCTCTCGAGCCATATCTGGCTCCACCTCCCCACGGGCCAGTCTGGGCAGAGCCCCAGGATGTGCCCCAGGGGGCCCTTCAGCCCCCGCCTCCATCCTCCTCCTTCCGCAGGCGTTTATGGCTCTCATGGCCAAAAAGGTTGCCGACCATTGCACTAATGATGGAAGAAGGAAAGAGAGAAATCAGTTCAAATCTGGCCTTAGACACTTACTAGCTGTGGGTAGAAAGTCACTTGACCTCTTTTTCCCTTAGTTTCTTTGTCTGTAGAATGGGAATAATAATAGCATCTACCTCCCAGGGTGGTTGTGAGGATCAAATGAGAGAATATTTGTAAAAATACTTAGCATAGTACCTGGCACATAATAGGAGATTAATAACTGTTGATTAATTGATTGCCTTCAATCCCAGTACATTATTTATGGTGTCATGCCACCTTTATTATACTTATATGTATTTTATATGTGTAATTTATAATATTTATTTTATGTTAATGTATACATCGTGGGTTAGGTTAAGCTGCCCTATTGATGATGAATCTTCCAGGAGAGCTCCTAGGGAAGGTTTAGGTCCTAAACTTTAGGAGGTAAAGGAAGGGCATTTAGGTAAAGGATTACTTTACCTGTAATCAGAAAAGGTAGATTTGATTTCTGGCTCTCCTATGGGGTCACTTGGCAGCTTTGGGTCCCAAGATCAGTGTCTCTGATTCTCAGTTTCTTTATTTGTAAAATGGAAAAACAAAAGTCATCATTTCTTACCTTTCTCCCCAACTGGATTAAGGAAAATGAATATTACACAAAACTTGAGAATTAGAACAGATCCTTTAGTTCAATTAGAACTTGGAACAAAAGGACTCCTTCCCTTTTTCTAAACTGAGAAGCCAGCTCAAGTTTGGAGCTAGTATTTTTCTTTTCTATATGGCTTGGACCGGATTGCTCCTGAGGTCTCTTCCAACTCTCAAACTCTGCGGTTCTGTGACTTCCAGCATCCCACACGGTATATTTCACATTGTAGGTCCTTTAAAAATGCTGGTGGAATGAATTAATGAATGATATATTACCCTTGAGAATCTGCTAAGGAGCCCAACCATAACACAGTCTGAATTTCCCATTTTTTCAGGCCTCACATCTCTTATTCCCTCTGCTTCCTCCTTTCTTCTTCCTGGCCAGGGACCGATATGTTATAAAAATCATTTCCTGCTTGGGGAGTCTCGGTCTTGGGTCAGTGGTGGATTTATGGATATTCCAACACACTTAGTTCCTCAATTTATGTCCTGCAGTTGTGGAGCTTCAGACTCAAGAGGCAAAGAGAGAAGGAAGGAGGAAATATTCATGGGCTCCCTGTGCCAGCAGAGAATCTCAGTTTCCTGCTGAATTTTTTTCATAGAACTTAATGACATTTCTGCCTGGAATATGGAAGCTCTCTGTGAATTGTCTGTAGCATAATGAAAACAGAATCCTTGCAGATATATTGCCTGAAGTGTCCAGGAATCTGAGAGATTGTCTTCATGCATGCACAGAATGGGTCTTGCTTCAAAGGAAACATGGAATATCAGACTGGGAGAGGGGTCTTTGTGAGCCAGGAGATCGGGGTTCACATACTGCTTTGGACCCTTCTTCACTGTGGCAATGAGCAAGTACTAGGTTCCACCTCTCAGAGTCTGTTTCCTTGCCTGTAAAATCTGAAAAACAATACAGAAATGCATTTTTCTGATGATTTCTTCTGAGTTTTACTTCCTGGATCATACTACATGTCCTTTTCTCGATCCATGGGTGGCTCCCAAGGTTTTGTTATCGGGTCTTAATTTTTCTTTTTCTGTTTATGTACACTTTTCGTCTTGGGGACCTCATTAACTCTCCTGGATTTAATGAACATGTCTTTGCATATAGCTCCCAAATTTATATATCTCATTCTATGTCTCTCTCCTAAATTCTAATCTCATATCTGTGTGCTGGCTATCTCTCCTTCAGTGACCCGTGGGAAGCTCGAGCTTAAGTCATCCGAGATAGAACTCATTATCTTTGTCCCCTGCCTGCCTTCCTGATTTCTGTCAAGGACACAACCAGCCTTCCAGCCATTCAAGTTTGAAAGCTCATGTGTGTTCCATCTCTTTTCTCCATTTCCCACTTTAATATCCAGACAGACTTAATCAATCAACCAAGACTTCTTAGGTGCCTATAATATAGTCACTGTGCTAAGGACTGGGGAAACAAGAAGAATGAAAAGATATCGCTGCTCTCAAGGAACTTACAATCAATCTATATTTTTTAATTTTTAATTTTTAAATTTTAAAATTTTTTATTAGGCATGAAGTATTAGATCCAAGGCACTGCACATATTGAGGCAAAAGTAAAACCATTACTGACCTCAAGGATCTTACTGGGAGGATACAATATGGCCAAAGAGAAAGAAATAAAATACAAGCTGCCTCCCCTCTGAGAAAAACTTCTTCAACCTGACATTTATAGGTTTATTTATAGATTCTATTTATAGAATAGACTATCCCAGGTTTAGCAGTGTGCCACGCATCTACACACCTAAAACTATAGCTTATGAGCCCCCACTGATACCACTTATGAAATGCCACGTACTTGATACAGTCAGTTCAAAACAAAGATATTTATTTATCAGTCTGCCATAGTAAGACAATGTTCTTCCCATAAAGATGAAGTTGCCTGCTCTCCCTAATTGTCTCTTCCTTCATTTCCTGTGGGATTTAGTGCCTCTGACTGGGCAAGTCATTCTAGTGCAAGACTCCATCACCAACAAGTTTAGGGAGAGAAATCATTCCTCCCCCTCTCCTGGATGGCCTTTGTCAGAGTGGCAATGCCACACTCCAAAAAACTGCCCGCTTCGACAAATAATTCAGATGTATTTAAGACAAGCAAGCTTAGCAAGGCCACCAAGGGATGGTCAGCCTTGGTCCAGTCATTGGCAAGCTTCTTTTCTTGTGTGAAGTACTAGAGTGGTTTGCCATTTCCTTCTCCATTGTGTCCCCATTTTATAGATGAGGAATTGAAGCAAATAGAGTTAAGTGATTTGTCCAGGGTTGCATAGCCAGTAAGTATCTGAGACCAGATTTGAATTCCTGACTTCAGACCAGGCGCTCTATCCATTGCATCACCTCACCGTCGTATGATTTACTTTATTCTCCAGCTACTTATTGCCAGTTGCCTTGCTGGGATGTATAGCCTTGGTCTGACCATCTCCATTCACCAACCCTTCCTACTTTACAGCGATGAAGCCATAACCAAATGAATACTATCACAGGTATTAGAAAGGATGTGTCAATCTGGTACCCCAGGGCTCCATTCACTGCTCTTGTAACTTTCCAAACTAGAATTTCTCTCCTTGGACATCTAAGGATTAGGGTTAGGGTTAGGGTTCCTTTGTATAAGTACATAAACTCTTTGAGGATAGATGTTGTCTCTGATTTTATATTTGCATCCCCAGCACTTAGAATAGTATGTAGGATATAGTAAATGCTTAATGATGTCTTTTGACTCATCCATCCATTTATCCATCCATTTGTCCATTAGTTCATCCGTCCATCCATCCATCCATCCATCCATCCATCCATCCATCCATCCATCTACCTATCTAGGCTCACATCCACTCTCACCAGTGCTCTTGTGATAGTTCCCTGTTTTCATCCTCTCCCCTTTCCAATCCATCCTTTGAACAGCTGACAAATAGATATTTCATGTCAGCATGTCTCTATTCTCCTTAAGGAGCTTCAGTGTTCCCTATTAAAATAGGATAAAATGCAATCTTCTCCATTTGCCATTAAGAGTCTTTCACAATCTGGTTGTGATATGTCTTTCCAGACTAATTTCCCCATCTTGTGCTCTATATTCCAGCCAAACTGGGCTATTTGTGGCTTCTGAAAACCGACAATCCATCTCGTGCCTCTCTCTTTGCTGTGCCCCCTGCCTGGAATACACTCCTTCCTTACCTCTGGCTCCTGGAATATTCACCATCATTCAAGGATTAATTCAAGTACCAGCACCTCCTGCAGGAGACTTTCCTGATGTTTCTAATTGTTAATGCTCTCCTCACACTGAAATGACTTTTTGTTTAGGCTTATTTGCATACATATTATTTCTCCTGGTGGAATGCTGGGCAGGGGCAATTCCTTTTTTGTGTTTGTATCCCTAGGAAAGTTCTGAGTGTGGGATATATAGCAAGAATTTCACAAATGGGTGTTAAGTGGATGATTGTAATTTCTCCCTCAAAGGGTGGTTGTGAGGCTCAAATGATGTAATGAATGGAAAATACTTTGCAAACTTCAGTGCTTTATAAATTGTAGCTTTTATTATTCTTTAGCACTTTCATGCTTGAAAAGCACTTTCCTGGGGTGGGAATGAAAGCTTTATTGTCGCAGTTTAACAGATGAGAGAATGGAGACTCAGATAAGTGCAGTGACTTTTTCTGTGTTCACAGAGAAGAGAGGTTTGAACTCAGGGATTCCTGACTCCACTTCCAGGACATTGCTCAATATCCCATGGTGCTGCACAAATCAGGAGAGGACGTAGGGATGGGACCTGTGACTTCATTGGTGGAAGATTTACTCAGGAGGTAAAATCCTCTCCACTAGGACAGACAGAATCTTCAGTGCCCCTTGTCTTACAGAGTTGTCTGGAGCACTGAGTCATACAGTCAGAAAGGGTCAGAAGCAGAACTTGAATCCAGGACCTCTTGACTTTGAGATCAGCTCTTTCCTCTGTGCCGTGCTGACTCCAGGGCACATGAAAATGGGCACAGATACATATTCAGAGATGTGCTTCTATACATGAAATGCAAATACATGTACACACATAAAGGTCCTCAATATGCAGAGCCACAAGTGAATCAAGAGTATATCTTGTCCAACACTGTGCTTTTTTAGAAAACAGATAATAGTAGCAATAAATGTATAATTAAAAAAATAGATATTTTCTGCTTTAGAAAATGATTTTTATTCATCATCCTATTTTCTCCTTTTCAATAACCTTGTGTTCTAGCCATTATCTTAATAATGTAAATCAGAAAACTGAGACTAAGAGGTTAAGAGACTTACCCAGGGTCACTCCTACAGTAAATCTATAAGTTAGGATCCAAACTCAAGTCTTCTGGTGTCCAACCCCAAAGCCCTATTCTTTGACAAATGACTAGCCCTAGCAGGGTCACTGTGCATCGGCAGCCTTTATGTTGTGCCCTTTCAGAATCAGACTGGAGTGGAGACTTAAAAAAAAAATGCCTTCCAATATCCAGTTCTCGGAGGAACCTTCAGTAACAACAGTTTACTGGTTATTAAAAGTCAGAGTGGTTTAGTTTTACTTTTGCCTGAAATCTCTTACTCACTGTTTGGTAGCATAAAAATAAATTACTAATGCCCGCCTGCCGAAAAATCAATTTCTTTGGTGCCAGTGGCAAGATTAGTGCTCACACAGCTATAACATCATTCATTAGTGGTAAGTATTACAGAGGGGAAAAAAAAAAGCCTCAAAAGAATTACTGTTCACTGCAAGGAAAATAGAAACTGTCCATATCACGTGATTTTCTGTATTGGGTGAAGACTGAGTTCTAAGATGATATTTGAGGAGAAATCAGGTAGATTTTCTCTTTTTTCTTTTTCTTTTCTTTTTCTTTTTCTTTTTCTTTTTCTTTTCTTTTCTTTTTCTTTTTTCTTTCTTTCTTTCTTTCTTTTCTTCTTTCTTTCTTTCTTTCTTTCTTTCTTTCTTTCTTTCTTTCTTTCTTTCTTTCTTTCTTTCTTTCTTTCTTTCTTTCTTTCTTTCTTTCTTTCTTTCTTTCTTTCTTTCTTTCTTTCTTTCTTTTGGGTAACAGAGATGATGAATATGAGTCTGGCCCATTTAATTGAGCTCCATGTTTGGGTTCTTTCTGAGGATACATGTGCCCTGTGTCCTATCTATGTGCATGCAATCAGAACATCCTATTGGATCCCTAGGATGGGAAAAGGCCAAAGTCCAAACTTAGCTCCATCATCCCTGTTATATTTTAACATGGAATCTGAGACTTAGCAAGAAATTCTTTCTTAGAGATGTCAGAGTTAGCTCGATTGCTTCAGTCAGGAGGGCCATTTTTTACAGGTAATAATGTAAGAAACCCACTTAAATGGCTGAGCTATGGGGGTAAGAGGGCAATGTCAGTAGCATGCAACAATTCTTAGCAAAAGACCATACTCTGTCTGTCTGTCTGTCTGTCTCTGTCTCTGTCTCTATCCCTCTCACATAGACACACACATACTCTCTTTCTCTCTGCCTCTCTCTGTCTCTGTTTCTGTCTGTCTGTCTCTTTCTCTTTTTCTCTCTCCCTCACACACACTCTGTCTCTCTCTCACACACTTTCTCTATACTTCTTTCTTTCTGTTCTCCTCTCTCCCCCCCCTCTCTTTCTCTTTTTCACTGTTGCTCACTCTCTCTGTCTCTCCAACTCTCTCTTCCTCTCCTCTCTCTGTCTCTGTCTGTTTGTCTGTCTGTCTCTCCCCTCCCTACAATCACAAAAATCATAGCATCTGAAGGTCGGAAGGGACCTCAGCAGCACCCTCTAGTCCAACCTCATACTGATGGAATCCCCATGATAACATACCCATGTGGTCATCTGACTTTTTCTCAAAGGCAAATCTTAACCAGCTGGTGAACTTTGTCTTAATATTTCTGGAACCGTCTGGCTCTTTTGCCCTGATATTTACCATCAGCCTGCAATGGGAAGCTTCTACTCTGAAGAGGGAAGATGGAGAAGCAGCTGTGTTGGGAGTTGTGGGAAGTCAGGAAGATGTAGCCTCCCAGAAGTCAGAAAGTCTGTGTTATGGCTCACTCTGGAGCAGTCCCATGGAGGGTGGCCATTACTCTTTGGCATGGCACAGACCAAACATGTGGATATTCTGTTGCTTTGATGACCTCCATGCAGGAGTGGCATTTGTTTAGAAGATAATTGATGAACATTCCTGAGTAATAGACTACTATTGCTGGGGGTATGACATTGGGGTCCTGTAACATCCATGATCTTAAGTGGGGTTAAGGCTGCCTCACAGAATTCCACAGTGCCCCCCAGAACTCCAGGAGAGGGGGCGGTTGGGGCAGTTAAGAACTTGGACATAAAAAGCCAAGACACTCAACTTTCAAGGACACTTTGGACACTGCTTTTGGGGTTCAAGGGAGGCTGGGAAGAAGGGTAGCACTGCTTTTTGTTAGCTCATCTCTGACCTCAGGGAGCAGAGTGTTACTTTGCTGGTTTATTCCATAAAGACTATACCAGGCTGAAAGCACTGGAAAGTGTTACTTCATTTACAAGATCTCAACTGTCTTCAATCAAGTTTACCTTCGCCATCTTAAACTTAGTAACATTAGATTAGAAGAAAGGGTAGTTAGTGAGTGAGATAAAGTTAAGTTATTCAAGACAAAGTGAAGCCAACAAGTTTATTGGAGATTTTAGATAGATCACCTCCTCCTCATTCCTAAAAAAACCTGTTTCCCTGAAGTTAATAAATCCCATTCCTAGTTGAATTTAAGAAACTGCGTGAGGTCATATAAAGTAATACTTACCACCAACATACATTACCTAGGCAAAACCTTCATCTAAGCAAGCACTGGAACAGCTGTTGACCAGAGAGCAGTTCTTCTGTTTGAGAAGACAACTTCAACCTTTTATCTATCTCAGGGTTTAGGGAATAATCTTTAAACAGTGGAAGTTGCTAAGCTCAGTGGGATCAATTCCTATCTATGAACCAACTTAGCCCTGAATTAATCAAGCCTGTTCACTCTCCATTACTTGACCTAAAGGGGATTCAGTTAACAGTTATTCCTTCTGTGTAACTGTTTCAAAAGAGGGAAGGGGAAGAATTCTAATTACTCCTACCCCTCCCCTTGGGTTGGATAGCAGTATCCTGTTTGCTCTGACTCCATTGCCAACCATCGCAAATCTGAGTCAATTTAACAGGTACATATATAGCAAACAATCACTACCATGCAAAGTGGATGGGATTGTCTAGTACATTAGAGCTGCCACTTTGGCCCTAGTGAGCTGGAGAGCCCCCCCAAAGATTCTTCATGAGTCATTTCCTGTCAGTGGCCATCTTTCTGTCTAGTCAGGAATCAATTAGACTGCTCATTCCTACTCACTAGACAGCCTGGGCTCTCTGGTGGCCCCCTTCTCAGCCCTATATCCAAACGAATTTTGCTCCAGAATAGGGTCAAGATCAGAAGTCAAGTCAACAAGCATTTATTTAGCACTTACTGTGTGTTGGGCACCATATTAAGGACCAGAGATGCAAAAGACAGAAGATCCTTGCTCTCCGTTCTTAAGGAGCTTTGCAGAGAGGGAAATGATATGCAAAACAGCACACTCAGAGAAGATGGACAGGATAAATGGAAGATAAACACCAGAGAGAAGGCACTGACATTAGAGGGAACTGGGAAAGATTTTTTGTAGTAGAGGGGATTTGAACTGGGACTAAAGGAAGGCTGGGGTGGGGAGCAGAGACAAAAAGGGATAGAATTGTAGGCATGATAGCAAGAGAAAATACCTGGAGATGGGATAATGGAGGGTTTTGTTTGAGAAATAACAAAGAGGCTAATGTCACTGGCATGCACCACAAAGTACCAAGGGAGTGAGGTGTAAGGAACCTGGAGAAGGAATCAAAGAATAGGTTATGAAGGACTTTGAATGGCAACTAGTGGATTTGATTCTGGAGGTGATAGGGAGTCACTGAGGTTTCTGGAATGGGGTTGGGGGGAGAGTTGTGACATGGTCAGTCTTGTACAGTAGGAAAATCTGTGGGGTGAATGATGGACCATATTGGAGACTTAAGGCAGAGAGGCTCCTGCAGTGGTTCTGGTGTGAGGTGTCGAGGTATTGTACCAGGATGTGGCAGGGTCAGAGAAGAAAAGGAGGGCATCTATGGGAAATGTTATGAAGCTACAATTCTGAGTTGTTACAAAGGTTGGCATGATGGGACCTGGCAACAGATTGCATAAGGGGTGTGAGGAGGAGTGAGAAATCAAGAGAAACACATGATTTGGGAGCCTGGCTAACTAATTTACTTGTTGAAGATGGAGATATGGCTTAGGTGGAATAAAGGGAGCCTCAGATGGTTCAAAGACCAGACACAAGATTCTGGCTTCCTGAAGCAGCAGTGATTTTTGGTACACCTGAAGAACCTTCTTAATGGGACAAGTGGGAACCTCTTCTTGAGTCAAGAGTAATAGGATAATGGGTACTTTAGGTGCTTGATGGGAAGGACAAGAAAACTCTCCTTTTCCATAAAGACTATAGAAAAGCAGCATCTTCAACAAAATTTCTCAGTTTTACAGATGAAGAAACTGAATCTTAGAAAGGTTCAACAATTGGGAAATGAAAGAAATTGTCATCATATATTCAATTAGAGAATTAGAGACAGAGTGAATGTGCTTTTTCTGGTCTTTAAGAAATAAGCCTTAAAGGCAGAGCAATCACCTGTGGAACTAGTACTAATAGAGGGGAAACACCAGTGTTAATGGGGAAGGAGACTGATTGCCAGGCTTCCCAGATGAAACATGATCTCTAAGCATGTGTTCAACTCTGCCATCCTTAGGATCATAAGGGACAAGAAAGGAGTAGAAGTGATTGAAGAAATAGAAGCTCCATCTTATTCAATGACTAGCCCTGGGGAGAGATAGGACCTACCCATTCAGAACTGGAAGGGCAGCCCAGGAAGCCAACCCTTTCATGTTATAGGTGAAGAGACCGAGGATTAGAAAAGTTAAGAGACTAATCCAAGGCCACACAGGTGAAAGGAGCTGCCGTGTTTATAGAGCTATAAGGTTATGAGTTCAAACTTGACTTCTGACATTTACTAGGTGTGGGATTCTGGGAAATTTTTTCAACTATAAAATGGGGACAATAATAGCAAGGTTGTTGTGATATTGATATACATATATATTATATGTGAATATAATGTATGTTAACACAGTGCCCAACACATAGTAAAAAATGAAAAAATAAAAATATTTAATAAAAATTTTTTTGGTCTCATTTCCTTCTCTCTTTAATCTTGAGTAATAGAAGGACAGTTGATGACACAATAGATAGAGTGCTGGAGTCAGGGAGACCTGAATTCAAATTGAGCCTCAGACATGAGCTATGCAACTCTAAGCAAGTCTCTTAACCCTTTTCTTCTCAGTTTCCTCATCTATAAAATGACATGGAGAAGAAAATGGCAAACCACTCTCATTGTTGAGAAAATTCCAAATGGGGTCATGAAGAGTCAGACACAACCAAAAAACAACTGAACAACAAACAGTAAAAATCAGAGGTGCTATCATTTTCTCAGTTTTACAGATGAAGAAACTGAGTCTTAGAAAGGTTTGATGTCTATCCTAGAGCCATTTCCAGCTCATAAATACCTAAAGTCACATGAATACTCACATATTCTTGATTTCAAGTCCAATATTCGATCCATTATACCACTTATGTGTCAAAGGCAAGATTTGAAACCAGGTCCTTTGGCTACAGAACTAATATTCATGCCCCTTGCTGAGAACCCGATTTTCATTCTTTTATAGCTATATGTTTGACTATTTGCCTGACAAAAATGAAATTGTTTTTAAATTTCTTGGAACTCATCAAAAGTTCCAAGAATCTTTCCCACCCTTCAACACTCAGTTCAAGAATCATCTCCTTCATGAAGGAGCTTCTCCTTATACCCCTCATTTTTATTCCTTCCTCCTTCAAGTGAGAGTATACTTGTTCCTTTTACACACATTCTAGTCTATGGTAGAATGGACATTTTGTTAGGGGAAATATAGGTTAGTGCTTTAGTTTACATCTCCAGCTCCTAGCATGATATCTTGAACAAAGAAGTCTTTTAATAACCATTTGTTGAATTGATGAATTTGCCTCCATAGACTAGGTTGTTATTCCACATTTGCCTGAAATGGATTAGTTTCAGCCTTATATCTGGCCAGATGGTCTGGTTTTCATATGGATTATCAAAAAAACAAAACAAAACAAAAAAACAACCCACCATGAAAAAAAAGGCATGGCTCATTGCTGGCAGCATAAAAACGGTCCCTGTTTGGCATCTGGGACTAGAGATGAAGCAGTTTCTTATTATCACTGGTCATCCACACTTATAAAACCACCATTTGGAAAACTAAGCATCATTGCATTCTGTTTTGTTATTTCTATTAAATAATCTTTGGAGGAGTCTCCTATATGATACATGTCCCAGATAATCTACCTCAGGGATATCTGATTAAAGGAAGAACAATTAGTAAATGATTGAATAGGGCTCTGGCCACATTTCAAATATATTCACATTTAGTTTAAATCCGGTCCCTTGCTTGGATGCCAAGTTTGGCAAACTATATCCCATGGAAGTATCTAGGTGCAAGACTGACAAATTAATAGTTAGCTTTGGAAATGTGAATTTAGATAGAAAACGATTGGTGCATTTTCTAATTGTTCTTCTCGAGTTCTGAGATGTTGCTATTTTTTGGATATTGCTTTGATCTATCATAGCATACCAGAATTGGAAAGATTCTAAGAGAGAACACATTGTCCAGCTTCCTACCCAATGCAGACATCTCTTGTGCAACATGCCAGAGCTTAGAACACAACGCTGCTTCCAAATGCTTGCAGTGACTGGGAGGTGGCTAGCTTGTGAGGTGGTTTCTTCTTTTTAGCAATGCCCTTCCTTTACATTTAACCAAAAAGTCTTCTGTATGAGATTGTTTGAAGGTCCTGTGCATATTCATCTTGAAGAAGAAATGACTGGTCAGCGGGGAGGTATGGAGAATATCTTCAAGAATGTCTTCAATGTTTCCAAGAATCGGAGGGACATTTACCCTGGAGAGGATTTACTCTTCTTGGAAATGGAAGACAAAATGAAGACCAAAGGGCAGAAGTGATGAAAAGAGCTTCCTAACAGGGAGTGCTAGACAAAAGTGAGATGGGCTACTGTGAAAAGTGGTAGTTTCTCTCGTTGGAGGATTTCCAAAAAGGCCGGATGACTGGCCACTTCAGAGCTCTCTTCTAGGAGAGAGTGAGTCTCGTTTACATGGATATATACACTCCAACTGAGAGATTTTGCAATTCTATGATTTTACACAGAGCTGGAATTAGAATTTTTTGTTTCTCCTTGCTCCACCCCGTTTTAGGGAATGCTTCCCACAAAAGGCAGGCTTAAAGGATCTTAGGTACCATCTGCCTTAGCTCATCTCTGGCTCTCAGTGGCATTCATTTCCTGTTCCTCTCTTAACCCTGGAGTGTAGACAGGAAGCAAGGTGTCCTGACCTCCTGAATTATACATCCACATGTCCAGTTATTCTTTGTTCTGAGAATCCAGAGAGGGGTGAAATCGCCAGCCATGACCTCTCCTTTCTATCCCTCTTCTCTGTGTCCGAGCTGAAAAGACAAAGTCCTCCAAGGAAAATCACTGCTTCTCCTCCATCATTTATAGCTATAAGAGTAGACCCATAAACAATTCAAGCTGGCTGGAGGGAAACTGGTGAAAGGAATTTGGATTTGGAGTCTCAGGCCCAGAGTTTGGATCTAAGAAGTCTCATTCTACTACTATCACTTTAAGCACTACAATTCTATTGAATTCAATATGTTTTTAGGCACCAGGCACTAGGCACACAATGAACTCTCCAGGTCTCAGTTTCTGCATCTTTACAAGGCCCTGGATGGACTAGAGGATCTCTAAGCACCCTTTTAGGTCTAATTCTTTTTATTCAGCATCTCCGTGGCTACATCAGCTGGGATGAAGCTACTCTCTCCAGGATCAAGGAAAGCTCCAGACTCTCAAAGACAGGGGTTCTTAACAAGAGGTCTGTGGATAGACTTGGATGCGAAAAAATGCATCTTCCTTTCAATAGGATGAGGATCCTTTATGATCTTATTTTCATGTTCAGTATTTCATTTTAAGTATTTTAAAATAATTTTAAAATAATACCCTGAGAAAGCGTCCATTGGTTCCACTAGAGCAAGTCTCGTGGGTTCCATGATACAAAAATAAGTTTAAGAATTTCTGCTCTTTTGGATCCAATCTATCATTGACTTATGACTATTTTAATTAGTAATCCCTCTCTCTTTTCCCCTCCCTCTCTCCCTCCCTCCTCTTCTCTTCTCTTCTCTTCTCTTCTCTTCTCTTCTCTTCTCTTCTCTTCTCTTCTCTTCTCTTCTCTTCTCTTCCTCTTCCTCTTCCTCTTTCTCTTTCTCTTTCTTTTCTTTCCTCCTTATTTCCCAAGAGTTATTGTTTGCTTGAGTAGAATGATGAGAGATGGAGAGGAAAGTGACCAGTCCATCTTGAAATGTGTTATAGAGAAGGAAAGGGGATTTGAAGGCAGATGGCATCATTGATGGATTGGATGCAGAAATTCAATTTAAGGGTTCCTGGGTTCATATCTCACCTCAGTCATTTGCTTCCTAGTGCTGGAGGAGTCACTCCATCTCTCTGAGCTCAGTGGTCTCATTTATAAGATGAAGGAGTTAGACTTCATGACCAATGAGCTCTCCGATAGCTCAAAATCAATGATCCTATATTGACTTAAGGTTGGAAAAATATAACAAAACCAAAGCAAAAACATATCTACATACATTATCACACTATCTTCACAAGAGCCCTGCCATTATTTCACCCCATTTTATAGATAAATTGAGAGGCAGTGAAGGGGATTGACTTACAGCTAGGAAATATCTGAGGCAGTATTTGAACCCAGGCTCCTAGCCCAGCTCTCCATTTGTCATTCCTATGGGAGCTTATAATTGTTGGTAGTATTAATTCTCTCATTTTCAATTTGAAGTCTCTCTGCATTCTTTTAGGAGGTTTGTATGAACAAGTAAACTAATTTTCTAGCTACTGTCAAGACCAGTCCAAGTTCTATCTGTGTTTGACTAATGAGTACTACGAGAACAGCATTAATCTGCTTTCACTGGGGTGGGGGGTTGGGGAGGGAAGAAGTTGGGGAGGGGGTTAGAGACAACAAAATAACCAATGCTTCTCTGATTCTGGCTCTCTGAGCAAAAATGAGCTCCTTTTCGTTATTCATCCGGATCCCTTAAGGCAAGTAACACTACCCTCAAACACTCTGTTTACAAAATTGTTTCTTCTCTCCATTCCCTTCCCTGCTCTCTCCAACACTGTTTTCTTTGGCATTTAAAAAATAAAAGAGAAAAACATACCACATTTTGATACTTTCATTGCCTCCTAAATAGAATAGTAAAATGGCTTCACTGCTTCATGTCTGATCCCCTGCACTAACCATGCCACTACCCTGCTCAGAATTATGCAGCAAAGCACTATCATAGTTCTTTTAAGTTAGCAGGACAATTTACATGCATTATATCACAAAATTGGTGAGGCATTTCAGAAACAGATTACAAGTCTGGCAAAGAAGTGGATCATAGTGGTGATGAGGGATTTCAATTATCCTGAAATCTTGTTGTAGTGCTCTCACATTTTCTCCCTTCCTTCTTCTTTCCTTCCTTCTTTCCTTCCTTCCTTCCTTCCTTCCTTCCTTCCTTCCTTCCTTCCTTCCTTCCTTCCTTCCTTCCTTCCTTCCATCTTTCCTTCCTTCCTT
>NC_058131.1:8603712-8631608 GCF_016433145.1 Gracilinanus agilis | reverse complement strand
TATGGAACCCTAGCCATGCTGAATCATAATCAGACTAGCTGGAGCACCTTCAAGTTTTCAAACCATTTGCCATACATCATCTTACAGTTATTTTTCTAAATCATTCATTCATATCCTTTGATTATTTATCAATTGTAGGACTTGCTCTTGGTGTTATATATTTGTGTCAGGTCACTTCCATATACATGTTGGATGTGACATTTTAATTAGCGATATTTGATGTATTTCCCCATCTATCATTTCTCTTTCCATTAAAATCTCACCGATTTTATTTGTGAATGAGCTTTTAGAGTTCATGAGTTTCAAATTCATGAAAAAGATATTTAAAAATTATGCACACAAAATTATCCATTTTCTCCCATGATTTTCTTTATTTTTGTTTAGTTAGCACCCCACCCTCACCATATCTGATAGGTATTTGATTTTGTTCTCTCTCATGTTTGAATTTTTATGGTACAATCTCTTGTATTCAAGTCATATGCCCACTTTGAAATTATTGTGATAGATGATGTAAACTCCTGATCTAAACCCAATTTCTGCTCAGCTTCTTTCCAATTTCCATAATATTTTTTTTCTTTTCTTTTTTTTAAGATGGGGTAAGGAACGAATCTTTCTTCTAGTAGTTTCTGTCTCTGAGATTATCGAACATGGACAAGTGTTTTCTGTTGCTGCTCTTTTTTCATTTATCTGGCCTATCTAACTGATCTACTCTCTCTCTCTCTCTCTCTCTCTCTCTCTCTCTCTCTCTCTCTCTCTCTCTCTCTCTCTCTCTCTCTCTCACCAGTATTGTTGTTCAGTCACTTAGTTGTGTCTGATTCTGTTTGACCCCATGCACCATGTTGTCCTTGGAATTTTCTTGACAAAGATCCTGGAGTGGTTTTGCTGTTTCCTTCTCCAGTAGGTTAAAGTAAACAGAGGTTAAGTGACTTGTCTAGAACCAGAAAGCTAGTAAAGTTAAGAAATGAGGTTTGAACTCAGATCTTCCTGACTCCAGATCCAGTGCTTTTACCTTAAGTTACCTAGCTGCCTTTTGACCAATACAAAGCAATTTCAGTGACGAATACTTTGTGATATAGTTCACAATTTGGCAATGCTCTGTTCTAATGATTCATATTTCTTAAAATTCCTTTTGAGATTCTAAAGGTTTTAATTTTCCAGAGAAATTGTTGTTTTAGGATTAGAATTAGAAATTTGGTTATTGTTATGGGGAAACTTTAGTAATTTCAAGGAGTATTGTTATTGTACCATGTTGGCAAAACCTAGAAATGAACAGTGAATATCTTTCAGAATATTTGTCTCCTTTTATTTCCATAGACTTCTTTTCTAGCTCTATTTATATGAATCTCCTGCTGTGTTTTGTTGGATCAACTCCCAGATACATGATATATTTTGAACAATTAATCTCATTATTATCATTGGATCTTGAATTTTGTTAGTATTTCAGAGGAATGCAGAAGATTTTACGTTGTATCCTGCTACCTGGCTAAAACGATTAATCGTCTCAATGAGCTTCCTTACTAATGTGCTGGGGTTTTCTAAGACAAATAGAAATAATCCCCACTCTTCTTTGCTATTGATAATACCTTTCATTTTATTCTTGATCCCTATTATTGTAGACAGTACTTTTTAGCAGTTTCTCAAACATTTGAGGTAGACAGGACATTCTTGCTTTTACTTGTGTTTGTTTCAGGAATTGTCTATTGTTTTCATTGCCAATCCTTTTTTTGCACATGATTTTAAATAAATGCTTTTTATCATATTATAGAAGGGACCTTACATGCCTATTCTTAGAGAGTTCTAAAAAATAGGATTATATTTTGTAAAAGACCTTTTCTGTATGTAAGAAACTAATTTTGTGTCAAGTCAAGTCAAGCCAAGGACTTTACAGAGCCATCACTATGTGCCAGACACTGTAAAGATTCAGAGAATGATGAAAGGCAGATCTTACCCTCAAGCAGGTCACAATTTAATGAAAGTGGGGGACAATAGGCAAAGTACTAGCTACAAACAAGCTTTGGAAGGGATAAATTGGAGATAATCCATAAAAGGAAGGCACTAAAATTAAGAAGGACTGAGAAAGTTTCTTGCAGAAAGGGAGATTTTAGGGGAGACTTGAAACAAACCAAGGAAGCCAGGAGGTAGTGATGAGGAGAGAGGACTTTCAGGATTGATGGACAGCTGTAGATGGACTGTGTGCTGTTCGAGGAACAGCTAGGCAACCAGTATCACTGAATCACAGAGTACCTGTGGAGGAGTAAAGACTGGAAAGGTAAGAAGTGGCCAAGTTATGAAGACTAAAAGCTCATATTTATGTAGGACTTTGAGGATTGCAAATCACTTTCTAAATATTATCTCATTTGCTCTTCATAATTACTCTTGCAATTAGGTACTTGTTATTACTCATCTTAAAAGTGAGGAAACTGAGGTAGTTAAGTGACTTGCCCAGGATCACACAGCTATTCAGTATCCAAGGCAGGATTTGAACTCAGGTCTTCTTGATTACAGGTTCAATGCTTTTTCTATTGTGCCACCCAGGAACATTTATGGAGAACTTAAAAGATAAATTCGATTCCACTGGGCCAATGGAGTTGATTAATGGAGGAGTGGCACGGGTAGACTTGAGCTTTAGACAGAGCAATTTGGGGTCTGAGGACAGTGGGAGAGACTCCCCAGCAGGCTATTGTAAAAGTCCAGGTATGAGGGGATGAGGGGTGATAGTGTCAGAGGAGAGAAGCGGGCATAGGGAAGAGATAATGCCAAGGGAGGAATTAAGACATGGCAACTGATTGATTATGGGAGGGGAGGTTGGTTTTTGCTACCATTTTTTCATATGATAAATTATACTAACTGTTTTTCCAACACTGAATCAAACCTTTATCCCCATCTGAAACAAACTTTGCCATAAAAGATTGCTTTCTGGCCTTATTACTGTCATCGATTGTGAGGACTTTATTTCTTCCTGGACTTTATCTTTCCCTTGTTTTAATATGAAGAACATATGATTCTCCTAAAGCTGGTAGAATATTTTCTATTTTTGAAAATTTTGGTTATATTAATTGCTTTTGGATTATTTGGTATGATTCCCTCATGGGTTCCTCTGGCTCTAACTTTGTCCCTTGAGTAGACAGGACACTTACCTTCTCAGTAAGCGTAGATGACTCTAAGATTGTAAATCACAAGACATTCTCTGGCCCATGTTGGTAGACAGGGTGTTGTTGTTGTTTTTGTTGTTGTTGTTGTTGTTTTGTGTTGTTTTGCCAAGTCTCTAAATCAAGGATGCCATTGGCCCAGTGACCTTGCCCAAGCTGTATGGACTGAATCTATCTAAGGTCATTCATCCAATGAATGACATTTGAATACATGGAAAGCTAGAAGTCATCTTAGAGATCACAGTCCAACTCATTCATTGGAATGAAGATCCTTAGAGAGAAATCAACTTGACAAAGGTCCAAAGCAAACAAAAGAAGAATTCATAGCGGGAACCTAGAACTTCTGATTTCTAGTGCAAAATTTTTGCCTCTTACTTGTCAATTCATGATTTGCATTACAGTTGCATTTCTTGACACCTAGAACCAAAGCTCATAGAATGGTAGAATTAGAAGAGAATTTGGAGACTGGTTGGGCCAGAGATACCATTATCCAGAGCATGAAACAGAGGTCAGGGTGACTGAATTCATAAAAGGCAAAGCACTGCTAGGAGGGGAGGTCTGCTGGCCTCACTCTAATACTTTCTCCAATGCATTATGTGGAAGACAAAATAATGAGAAGGTCAGCAGTGGACTAACAGGAGAAGCATTTCAGGGCAGAAAGGAAGAGGCTTTGGAAGTCTCCCTAAGTTCCCATGCTTGGGACTGGGGCTACCCACTAACTCTGACCACAGCACACAGCTGAAGTGCTTTTTATAACCTGTAATGATTCTATCTCCAAATCTTGGACAAAGAGCTATAGTTAGACAATTATGGAGAAAACTCAGTTCTACCTGGGAGTGTGTAATTGTCCATGCAAATGCTGAGCTGAAGTCTTGCTGTTTTTCCTCTTTCCCAGCAGTTTTGGCAGACACCTTGCCAAGGAATGAACTAGAAAGCTCCTTGGGATTAATACTACTTTCATTCTCTGCAGTTATAGAGAAGCAGTGTGTAAGGTGGAAAGAGCACTGGCTATGATTTGGGGAGATTGGGTATCAATTCAGTCTCTAATATCATGACTCTCTGTGTGACCTTGGACAGGCTACACTGCCTTGTTGGGCCTCAGTTTCTTAATTTGTAAAATGGAGGCTGGGACTAGATGGCCTCTAAGGTCTAGGTCTAGGTCTAAAGCTATGATCCCCTCAGATTGGGCTTTTGGGGTTATTTCTTCTTAGGATAGGACACATCAGAAAAGAACAAGGTGTTCTGGAGAGAACTACTGGCATGTACATCATGGTTTATGATTTGCAAAGCTTTAGACATGTCTAAGGATGGACTGGGCAAAGGAGAGTCAGAGAACTATTTTGGATCTGGTTTCAGTCTTTGGAGCATCCTTGAATTATTTGCTTTTCCCAGTGGGCTATATGGAGCATGAGCATCTACTCCTTGTCTGGTTTCCATTCAACATGTAGAATTTTGGGGATCTGGTTTCTAGCCATGAGTGACCAAAGGAAAGATACAGTGTGGGTATGAAGAATCTCCTGGTTGACCAAGGGACTAGAAGGACCAATGGTTGTTGGGTTACTAAAATACAGTTTAGTGAACATTCACAAGGAGTGATCAGCCATTCTGTTAGTCCTTCCTGAAGGCAAGTGAGGCAGAATTTCCATCACTTGCAAGTGGGAGTTAGGGCAGCTTCCCCTCTCCTACTTGGTCACTATAGATTCATGAGCACATATTGCCCGTGTTTCTTTGGTGTTTGCTTTTTACTGATATTTGGGGAGTGAATATTCTCAGAGGCAATGCCAAAGCGATTGTGAGATCCAGTGGCAATCAGAGTAAGTAATACAGTCCTCTGGAGCAGCAGTGACTGATGATGATACAAGTAGTACTTTGAGATGAAGGTGGAAAGACACTCTATAGGGGCTGGAAACAGCATCAGGGAATGGAAGTCTTCATGACAGACAGAAATGTGGGTCCTAGACTACAGAAAGACAATGATCCTTTGAGCTCAGCGTAGAGCAACAATGAAGGGAAACCTCACGAATGTTCTACAAAGAGAGAAAAATCTTTTAGTGTCTAGAGTTAAGAGGTAACCACTGGCCATCCTGATCTCTTCAGCAACTCTGTGTGTGCAAGGGGAGAGGGTGTCCTAATTTGTGTAACTTCTGATCTTTCTAGAGCAGCTTGGTAAATCCCTTTCCTAAAAGTTAGCAAGAGTTATACTAGTTGATTGAGATGAGAAGCACCCTGGATGGGGGCTCATGAGTAACAGTACTAAAAATATCCACCTGTCTATTTTCTCATAAATTTCAGAGAGGGGAAGAATATTCAGCCACTCTCCAGGGAACTGACTAGACGGTGGGAGGGAAGTTTAGGAGAATGAGGCCATAGGATGCCAGGAAATCATTCCATCAACTGCCCCATCATGATAAACCTGGGAGGTAAGCATTAGCCCAGAGGATGAAATTGAGACTGAGGAACGTGAAGTGACTTACCCCACAAACAGGAAGCATTAGTGGGGAAGATTTGAATGCAGGTTTTAGCACTCTATGGGGTCTAGTACTCTTTCCACTATAGTAGCCTGATGCTAGGAGATAGGAAGTGAGAAGACTTAGGCTTGTATCTTATTAGCAATGTGGCCCCTCTGGAGCCTTGTTCTACTTGCCTGTCTGCTTGCTGATCTCTCCCAGCCCAGATAATCCATTTTCTAAGTTCTTTGCCTTCCCTCAATTCTGTGATCATCCTTTGGATGCAAAAAACAAAAGAGGAAGAGTCCATGGGGACACTTTGACATTTCTGGGAGGGGCTTCCACTGGGTTCCAAAAGGAAATTTGAGAACTTTCTGAGGGTGTCTCCAGGGCTGTCTTCTCCATGAAGCTAAGTGTTGGGTAATTATACTTAACTACTTCACCCCCAGAAAAAAAACCCACAAAACTTTTAAACTATTTATTAAAGAATGATCTTTAGGAAGCTGAGTGAGAGGGATGTATTGGGAGAAGTAGGTGATGTGAAGGCAAAAAATATATAATTTAAACCATGGAGCCAGATCTACAGGCAATACTCCAGACATTCCATTGCATTCTGGACCCATAGAAAGCGTATGAGGTCTAGTTTCACCCTTCCCATCTTGGATCTTTTGTAATAAAACCTTTGCTATCTGTAGCTTCTTTGGCTATTCAATCTCCATCAAAAGAGGCAGCATGGCATGGTGGACAAAGAGCTTGCCTTGGAGCCAGAGAGACCTGGAATCAAATTCTGCCTCAGACTCCTCCTGGTCCTGTGATGCTGGACGGGTCACTCTTCACCCCCAGGCCATTCTCAGAGACAAAACACTTTGAAGAATGTGCAGATCTCTGTTGGTAGAAGAAGCTTCTCACCAGGAGCTCCCTTATGTGAAGTTTGGTCCAAAGCCAAAGATTCTGGTTGGCACACACTGAGTTCACAATCCATAAAATTCTCTGCTCTTTTACCCTAGGACTCTTCCTAGCTGGACTTCCCACGTCCAGTCCTCAGAAGCTGATTCTGTTGTTGTTGCCCCCCAGGATCGATCTCTGTCTTTATTCTCATCCTATCACATCTCATTAGACTGAACTAGGCTTTCTGCATTTTGGCTGGAATGTAGGGTCTTAGAGATGGAAATTCTCCTGGTCCCTGCAATGCCCCTCCACATAAAAATACCTACATGAATTTAGAAGAGAGAGCCCTGGGGCAGGAGATCCTCACTTCGAAGGCTTCTTTGGACAATTCTGAGATCTCAGCTTAGAGCTAGAAGTGACCCTAGAAAAGAGCAGGTCCAAACTCCTCTGTTTACAGATGAGGAAACTGAGGCTTGGAGAGATTTAAAGCAACTCACTGATCTAGGTACTAAGTGGAGGAGGTGAGATTTGAACCTGTCTCTGATTCCCACATTCATCATTCTTTTCATTAACCAAGCTGTGTAACCAGATGACCAGAGGCATGTAATCTGTCTGCCTCATTTTTCCCATCTGTAAAATGGGGATGGTTATAAGAATGCCTATAGTACCTACTATGCAGGCCTGTTGGGAGATTCTTATGGGCAAAGGACTACAAGTACATCTGTTATTACTATTATTAACATCTCAGTAACCTACAAAATCTCCAAGATCCTTGTCCCTCCCCACGAGGAATGAGAAAGTACAGGGAATTTGAGGATATGTGGGTGAATTACTAAAGAGAGAAAATGACACTCACTCTTTTGACAGCCTCCCTCATGTCTAAATCAATTATTAATGTTCATTTAACCCACCCATCCAGGTTGTAAAGGCATGCACTGATCAGAACTCCAAGGGAGTCTGCAAGCTGAGAACTATTAACTAAGCTTTTATTGCTAATTATTTTTCTGTCTTTTTTTTATTCCTTTGGAGCTTTTATAAGGATTTTTAAAAAGCTATAATTACACCGAACAAATGACAGGACTTCCTTAATGAAGCAGAGAGCTCCGAATTTCTTCAAGGCAGCGAAATTTGCAACCAATTAAATATTAATATAAAAATAGTCGATGTCTCAGAATCCATTTTTGCATTAATCTCAGTGTGGATTTGCATTTATTCAACACCAAATCCAATTTCCCCTCATGTCAGAAGAGGTCAAGAATGATGCTAGGAAAGGGATGCACAAAGGGTTTCAGAACTCTCTGAGGACCTTATCCCGAGACTCTCTGAAGAGAGACATGTCCAGCTGCCAATGGGCAGAAGTATACTGGCTGACTATGGGGAACCATTTAGCCATGGTCACACAGAGCCAGACACTGGCCAAAACAAGAATGTCCATTTATAGACTCTTTTGGGTCAGCAAAATTCTTTGTTTTCTCATGTAAACCAATGCTTGCAACTGCAGTATGGCAGACAGAGTAGAACCACCAGTCCAAAGAGAAGGTTTCGAATCTCGGCTCCATCATTAACCCATTGTGTGATCCTGAGGAAGACATTTCCCATGAGAGAAAACAGGGATAATGATGGTTCCAACCATCCAGGGTGGCTCTGATGGTCAGACAAATAAAGTCCATCATCTTTACAAACTTTAATTTGCTCCATGAATACCTAATTATGATAAGTACTTAGTATTATCTGTTACTATTGCCATTATGATCAGAAGCTATTCCAAACCTCCTTTTCTTACTTCGTGTCTTTCATCCCTCTCTGGACACTCTCAGACAAGACTCACTTATGATATTTTGAAAATTCAGGCCATTTGCTGTGAACTCTCTCACTGCCTTTATCTTTATCTCAAAACCTTTTGACATCATTTTGCACTTTTGTTCTCTTTTCTCATAGTTTCTAACAATAAGATGAGGGGCCCCTCTATGAAAAGAAAGACCTTTACACATCTCCGTGATTCGTGGATCCAATACTTCTCATGGTGTTGCCATCATCCCAGGGACACTGGATAAAAAATCTTCTGAACTGAATTTATACCTCTAAACTCCTACATCAATAAAATATAGAAAAAAGCAGAACAATGAATTGGACATACGACTAAAAAAATCCACTTAGCCACCAAATTAAAAAAAAAAACAAAACCCTAATTTAAGACCAAATTAGAAATGCTAAAAATCAAAGGAGAAATCAATACAATTGTAAATAAGAAAACCATTGAACTAATAGATAAGACTAAGCATTAGTTTTGTGGTGGAAAAAAGAATGAAATAGAGCATTGGTTAATCTTATTTTAAAAAAAAGAATGAAGAAAATAAAATAACTAGTATCAAAAAAGGGGTGAATTCACCACCAAAGAAGAGGAAATTAAAGCAATCATTAGGAGCTATTTTGCCCAATTGTATGTCAATAAATCTGACAGTCTAAGGGAAATGGATGATTATTTAAAAAAATATAAATTGCCCAGGTTAACAAAAGAAGAAATAGAATACTTAAATAATCCCATCTCAGAAAAATAATTCAAACAAGTCATCAATGAATTCCCTGAGAAAAATTTCCAAGGGCCAGATGGATTCACAAGTGAATTCTACCATTTAAAGAACAATTAATCTCAATACTATATAAACTATTCAGGAAATAGGTAAAGAAGGAGTCATACAAAAAAAAAATTTAATGACACAAATATGGCACTGCTACCTAAGCTAGGAAGAGCAAAAACAGAGAAAGAAAATTATAGACCAATTTCCCTAATGAATATAAGATGTAAAAGTTTTAAAGAAAATACTAGTAAGGAGACTACTTCAATATATCACAAGCATCATACCCTATGACCAGATAGAATTTATATAAGGAATTCAGGGATGGTTTAATATTAGGAAAACTATCAGCATAATTGATCACATCAATAAAAAAAAAACTAACAGAAATCACACTTATCTCAATAGGTGCAGAAAAAGCTTTTGCTAATAATATAATATTCATTCCTATTAGAAACACTGGAGAGCATAGGAATAAATGGAGCTTTCCCCAAAATGATAAATAATGTCTATCTAAAATCACCAACAAGCAGTATCTGTAATGGAGACAAACTAGAAGTCTTTCCACTAAGTTCAGGGGAGAAGTAAGGATGCCCATTATCATCATTATTATTTAAAATTGGATTAGAAATGCTGACTTTAGCTATAAGAGGAGAAAAAGAAATTGAGGGAATTAAAGGAGGCAACGAAGAAACTAAACTATCATTCTTTGATATACTTAGAGAACCCTAGAGAATCAACCAAAAAAAAAAAGAGTTGAAATAATTAATAACTTTAGAAAAGTAGCAGGCTACAAAATAAACCCACCTAAATCATTAACATAGCTGTATTTTACTAACAAAATCCAGCAGCAAGATTTAGAAAGATAAATTCCATTTAAAACAACTCTAGATAGTATAGAATGCCTAGGAGTCTACTCGCCAAGACAAATATAGGAATCTTATGAACACAATTACTAAACTCTTTTCACACAAATAAAGTCAGATATAAACAGATGGAAAAATGTTCATTTATCATGGGTAGATTGAGTTAATATAATAAAAATGATGATTTTACCTAAATTAATTTACTTATTAAATGCCAAACCAATCAAATTAACAAAATTTTATTTTACAGAAGTAGAAAAAATAATAAGATTCATCTGGAAGAACAAAAAGTCAAGAACATCAAGGGAATTAATGAAAAAAAATGAAGGAAGTTGGCCTAGCAACACCTTTTAGAAATCTAGTCTTTGTTAAACCCAGAGGTCCCAGCTTTGGGGACAAGAACTCATTATTTGACAAAAACTTTTGAGAAAACTAAAACAGCATGACAGAAACCAGAAAGAGATTAATATCTCACACCCTATACCAAAATAAGGTCAAAATGGGTATATTATTTAGACCAGTGGTTCCCAAACTTTTTTGGCCTACAGCCCCCTTTCCAGAAAAAAAATATTACTTAGTGCCCCTGGAAATTAATTTATTTTAAATTTTAATAGCTATTAATAGGAAAGATAAATGCACCTGTGACCATTACTGCCTCCCTGGATCGCTGCAGCACCCACCAGGGGGAGGTGGCGCCCACTTTGGGAATCACTGATTTAGACAATAAAGGGGGTTGGCATAAATAAATTAGGGGAGCATGAAATACTTTATGTGGTACATCTATAGAGAAGAAAAGAATTTATAACCAAACAAGATATAGAAGACATTAGAAGATATAAAATGAATAATTTTGATTATATTAAATTTTAAAAGCTTTTGTATAAACAAAGCCAATGCCAAGATTGTAAGGAAAGAAACTGGAAAAAATTATCATAAATTTCTCTGATAAACACTTCATTTCTCAAATAAATAAAGAACTGACTCAAATTTACAAGAATACAAATCATTCCCCATCTGACAGACAGAGAATATGAACTGACAATTTTCAAATGAAAAAATCAAAGCTTTCAATGATCATGAAAAAATGTCTAAATCCCTCTTGATTAGAGACATGGAGATTAAAATAACTCTGAGGTACCACCTCAGACCTATCAGATTGGCCAATATGACAATAAAGGAAAGTGATAAATGTTGGAGGAGATTTGACAAATTGGAGACATACATGCACCATTAGGGCAGTTGTGAACTGATCCAACCTGGTGGACAATATGGAACTATGACCAAAGGACAAGAACACTCTGCCTACCTTTGATCCAGTGTTAGCACCCAAAGAGTTTTTAGGAAACTCTTTTGTTAAAAAAAAAAAAAAAGCAAAAACTTTTTGTTTGTGTTGGGGGAAGGAGCTACTGGTGCAAAAATATTTATAGCAGCAAGTTTTGGGTGGCAAAGAATCAGAAATTGAAAGAATGTCCATCAGTTGGGGAACGATTGAACAAATTATGGTATATGATGGTGATGGAAAATTAGTACGCCATAAGAAGTGATGAGAAGGAAGATATCAGGAAAAACTGGAAGGTTATGATCTGATAGAGAGTGAAGTGAGAGGAACCAGGAGAATTTGTGCATGGTAACAGTAATACTGTATGATGATCAACTGTGAAAGACTTAGTTACTCTGAAGGACTTATCACAAAGAATGCCATCGACCTCCAGCAAAAGAACTGATAGAATATGAATGTAGATCAGAGCCACTATTTTCACTTTATTTTATTTGTTTTTATTTTTAGATTTTGGCTTTATATGAGTATTCTCTCACAATGATGACCAATATGGAAATATGTTTTGCATAATCATACATGTATAACCCAGACCAAACTGCTTAACATCTCAGGAAGGAAGGGAGAGAAAGAAGGAAGGACAAAATTTAGATCTTATACTTTCAGAAAAAAAGGTGAAAATAATTTTTCCATGTAATTTAAAAATTAAATATTAAAAAGAAAACTTTTCCTATCTGTCTTCAGAATGTCTGTTCTTGAGGTCCTCCCGCCTATGTTTTTCACCCTTTGACCTTGATATTTTCTGGTTTGACCAAGGCCAGATTTAAACCCAGGACTTCTCATCTCTTGACTTGGCACTTTACCTACTAAGCCACCTAGCTGCCTCATAATATAGTTTCGATAATGAAGAATGAGGAAAGAGGTGTGATGGACTGGATGCTGTAGTGGATAGAGTAAAGGACTTGAAGAAAGAAGTGGCAAACCAGTCCAGCGTCTTTGCCCAGAAAATTTCTTGTGGGGGTCAAAAAGTGTTGGATAGGACTGAAATGACTGAACAACAACAACAGAAACTCATTTCCTTTTGATCCAAACCTCATTCTCTTTGCCCCATGTTGACACCTTTCTTGGGTATGCTGAAAGCTATCATTATGAGGCTTGATTTGGAATCTGCAGAGCCATGATTACTTAGGCAGCATACACTGGACTTATGTGAAGCTTGGGAGTTTCCTTTGGGAGAAATCTGTCTGTCTCTCCTTTTACATGGAAACTGAGTGGGAAGGCACCACTGGGTCAAGTTCATTTACCCCCAACATGGGATAGGCATGTTTTCCTTTGCTTACATGGTTGGCATTTACATGGGGCTTTCAGGTTGCGTAGTATTTACATGTAGTCACCCTTCCGATGCTCACCCAGAATTTGCTTGGAGACTTGCAGTGATGACTTCCAGAGAAGACCCATTCCCACTCCTGGCCAGACCCCTTCGCTATGAATTATTCAAATAATGATATAAAAAGAAAGTAAAAGTTTGGGGGAGACCCTTTCATTAGAGATGCAAATCCTGTGCCAGCTGCCTGCAGGTGAAGGCTCCCTAAGGACATCTGGAGGTTCAGGACTGGTGAACCCCAAGATTTATTATTATCAGGACGTGTCATGGAGCTGTCCTAGTCAAAGGCCTGAGTCGTGCCTCTCAGAAACTGATGTCCGACTTGAGCTCTGGGGGATGTGACATCATTTCCTTCCGGGGGCCTCTGGTTTCCAGGCTGTTCCCAATTTTCATTCACCACCATGATTTAATTAGCTGGGACTCAAATTCAGCATGTCTGCTCAGGGCTGTCGAGGAATTAAAGCAGCTCACCAAGGCCCAGAGCTGGACTATTGGAGCGGAGCTGACCTCAATTCTCCAAATAATGAGATTCGGGAGGTTTGAAAACAGATAGTAAATGATGGTGGCCTTTAATGTCCTCATTTGGATTCAGCATTGTGTATTCCTCTGTCTCTCGTCCTTGGAGTGGTTTAATTGAACCTAGCAGATAGCCAGGGATGCTATGGATTTCCAAGCCCACGTGAGCCGATGCACCCATCTGGGGATTGCAGGGCAGACTAACCATTTTCGGTCCAATTCTACTCAGTTTGATTCACTTCATTTGCATGGCCATAGAGTCATAGATGGAGAATTAGAAGGGAGTTTTATGAAAGGCCATTCAGTCCAACCCCTTCAATTAATTTATTTAAAAAATATATATATTAAAAAAAACCTTACCTTCCATCTTTGAATCAGTACTGTCTATTGGTTCCAAGTCAGAAGAGACAATGGGGATTAAGTGACTCACCCAGGGTCACACAGCTAAGAAGTGTATGAGGCTAGATTTGAACCCAGGACCTCCTGTCTCTAGCTACCTAACTGTCCCCCTAACTTATTTTTTCAAATGAGATTGCTTATATTTTAAAAGTCACAAAGCCTTTATTAAAGACCTACTATGTGCCAGACAGTGCGCTAATCACTAGGAATGCAAAGAGTGTTCTCAAGGAACTCCCAGCCTAATTGGGGAAGCAGCTGTTCATGAATGTGTGTGTATGTATAGACAGTTATGCCCACATATATACATGGATGTACCTAAATAGATACATGTGGGCATAGGCAGAAAGGTGTGCATATGTGTACATGTATATAGATAGCTAAACACACACATACACATTATACAGGATAGACAGGGGAGTTGTTGCAGAGTGGCTAGTTGGTACTGTGGACAGAGAAGAGAACTGCACTTGGAGTCAAGAAGATCTGGGTTCAGGTCAGCTGTCTGTGTGACATTTACTGGCTGTGTGACCCTGGGCAAGTCACTTAACATCTATTTGCCTCAGTTTCCTCATCACAAAGGAAGTCATATGTCGGTTTCATTTTTCTCCAGGCCACAAAAAAACAACCAAACAAAAGAGAGAAGGGAGTGGAGAAAATGGGAATATTCGGGAAAGGGTGCTGGGGAGGCAGGAGGGGATTCAGAAGCTCCTGGACCACCCTCCATGTGACCAGTTGTGTCTTGTTAGGACTGGAAGAAACCTAACCAATGAACCTGTCTTATTACACCCTAAAAAAAATAAGACTGAGCAGGGACTCTTCCTGGGGTGCACGGAGAGATTTTAGGGAGTTTGAGAACAAAGTTGTATTGGACAACAGACCTGATTCTGGGAAGAGATCCATGGATGGCCCCAGACTGCCCAAGGGATCCCTGGGGTGACAGAAGGCTCAGAACCCCTGACCATGAGCATTAAGGGACTTCCCAGAAGCCCCAAAAGGGGGTCAAGAATGACTGGAGCCCCGACTGTTCCAGATAGTCAAAGCCCCTCTTTAGGCTCCTCTTCATACTGGATCCTTCCAAAGACCGGAGGAGGGAGACACCATTGTCAACCTCATTTCATAGGTGAGGAATCTGACCTCAGAGAGGGCAAGAGACTGGACACAGGCCACACAGCCAGTGAGTTTCCCATGTCAGGGTCCATTGGGAGGAGTTCTGAACTCGAGTCCTATCTCTGCTCCCTGGCTACCTCTGGTGACCTTCCTCTTTCCCACCAGGCTATTCCCCCTCCTCCCCACTCCATTATCTCTAGCTACTAATCATCCTTCAAAATGGAACTCAATTGGGATCTCCAGCTTTATCAGCGCCCCTGCCCCGGGGTCCTCCCCACCTACATTGGACAGCTCCTCCCGGATCTTCCCCCTGGGGAAGCCACCAGCAGCCGGGAATTCTCTTCATTTCCCACCCGGCTGCTTTCCAGGACTTCGTTGTCTCCAGAAACTGGACCTTCTGTAAGATGAACTCAAATGAGGAACCCCCCCCACCCCCACACACACACCTGTAGGCCACTTGCCCCCTGCCCAACGCCATCCTCGCCATCCTCGCCATCCATCCGCCAACGCGCTGTCCCTTTTCTGGCTCCCGCATTCGCCTGGGAGCTCCTCAAGGGCTGCCGGGACTCTCTCTGGCCATTCTTTGTTCCCCCAGCACTTAGCGGGTGCCTGGCACACAGCTGGCGTTTCATAAATGCTCACTGGCCCTATTATTGACGGAAAGCAAAACCGTTTAAGCTCGGGAGGCTTCGATATCCGGGTCTGTGAAATGGGAACCAGGGCAGAGATGATGCTCAGGAGGTCCCTTCAGGCTCTGGAGTCTGGATTCTCTTCTCAGGCCAAGGCATTGCCTCTGGGCAGCCAGCTAGAGGCTCTGGCTCCCGCCTCTGGGGAGGGACCCTCCAATCATGGCTGGGCTCCCCCAGGACGTGGCCCAGGTACACACAGAAGGCAAGCACAAGTCTGCTGGGACAATAACCAGGAACTGGGGGGGGGAGCCCCCTCCATCCCCCCCTCCCTCTGGGGCCTCTCCATGGGGATGAGCAGGACCTTGGAGTGCCATGTGCTGCTTTATGGCAAATAGGTCCATCTCAGCATTTTAGGCCTGGTTCATGTTTCTTGTTTTCTGCTCATTAAAAACAAGAACAACTCCCCCCCCCAACAGATCTCAATTTTGCTCTCAGCCTGGCTCAGCTGTCCTGGACAATCAAGGTCCCTGTTACAGTGAAAGAGCTCTAATAGGGGCCATATTAGGGGGCAGCTCGATGGCTTAGTGGACTGAGAACCAGGACTAGAGATGGGAAATCCTGGGTTCAAATTTGACCTTAGATACTTCTGAGCTGGGTGACCCTGGGCAAGTCACTTAGCCCCTATGCCTTGCCCTTACCACTCTTCTGCCTTGGAACCAATATACAGTATTGATTCCAAGATGGAAGGTAAAGGTTTAAAAAAGTATATATGGACCATTTGATGAGTGAAGGTAAGCTTCCTGAGGTCGGGGAGAGCTTTTCTTTTGTGCTTGTAATTCCAATACCTCAGAAAGTACTTAGTATCATAGTAATGAAAGAGATCTCAGCAGCCCTGTAGTCCATCCAGACTTCATGTGTGCTGGAGTCAATTGTCTGCAAACACTACCAATCAAATCGTGGTTATTGTTTTGCCAATTGTCTAGATTTAGGAAAATAATGGAGAAAATACCAATAACACAGATATGATACAAATAAAGCTTAAAAGTGTCATCACATAATCTTTTCTAGAGAGCTGGTTGTTAAACGTCTTCTAGCAGACCACCAAGTCCAGCTGTCTCCAACCTAATCATTTCTCAATATCTTTTTTGCAAGCCTTCAGGGAGCAGCTCCCCAGGACTGTCCAAGGGAGCCCTTTGGGTCAGCATCAATTAGAATGTTGTCCCACATCCAGGCTCCTTTGGCCTCTCCAATGTCTACTCTTCCTGGTTTTGCCTCCTGGGGCCTGTTATAACAAGGCTAGTCCCTCTTCCTTATCATGGTTCTTCAACTATTTTGCTTCCTGAGATGTTTCTCATCTTTTCTTTGTAGCACATGTTCTGGACTTAATATCCTAACCCTAAAATGAACTGGAAAACGGGGTCCCCAGAGAATAGCTGCCATGATTCTCCTGGAGCTTTTAGAGTAAAATGAAAGAGATTGTTTCTAGTTCTACAATTCATGAACCCCCACCAGTGTATTTCTCCCAGTGATTATTAACTGATGTCCATTAGTTACCACCCAATTAACTTTCAGAAAAGGGCATTTACTAAGATACTGTGATTTGAACAATTGATACAACCCTCCCATGGGGCATGTGTGACCTACTCTTTCCTAATACAAGGGGATGTGGAGTCCAGTTTAGAAAATACATGTGGCAAAGGGGAAATTCTAAGCTTCAGAGGCTGCTCGAAATGATTTTCCTTAGCTTTGAGGCATATCTCTGCTATTACTAACAGTTACACTATCTTGAATGTATCTAGTGGTTTGTTCACCCATTAGAGTGTGAGCTTGATGAAAGCAGGAATAACTTTTTTGCATCTTTGCACCATTGTAGTGACTGCCACTTAGAAAGCATTGAAAAATGGTTAGTGATTGAACCCAGCTGGGTCCTCTGATTCCAAAGTTGATCTTTTCACCACGCGATGACCAAGTATTAATATGAAAGGCATTATTTATGAAACTAAAACTCATAGACTTAGGTGATTTGATCAGGGTTCCACAGCTCATGAGTCCAAGAGCCAGGACTTGAATGGAGATCTTCCTGCCAAATCTAGTGTGGCGTCAAGATCAAGTATAAACAGATTGGCCATGGACAGAGGCAAGCTGTCAAAATGGCAGAAGGAAATCCAAGACATGGAAGGGAGAACTAATGCAAGACAGGCCACCAGAAATGACATTTCTAAACTTGAGGGCATGTTTTCCTTCCTTTCCTTTCCTTTCCTTTCCTTTCCTTTCCTTTCCTTTCCTTTCCTTTTCTTTAATAATTCAAATGGTGATTTTCCCTAGGAAAGCCAATCTCCCTTTAAGGTGACTTTAAAACGATTTAACAATGCCTTTTATTTCTATTATTTGGACTTCCAATGCACTGTTTCATTTTCTTCCTAGAGAACACATTGATTGGATGGAGGTAATAATAATGGAAGCTCTAATTTCTAGAGTGTTGCTGAGGATTCCAAAGCACTTTCCTTATAGTTGTCCTAAGAAGTAAGTTGTACAAATGTTACTAGCTTCATCTTACAAAGGAGAAAATTGAGTCCTTGAGAGGTTCCATGACTTTTAATATTTGGCCCCAGCAGACCAAACTAGAGTAAGAGATAAAAGTTATGGAGAACTAGTTATGCTTGACATTAGAAACAACAAAATAACTTCTTAATAATTAGAACTGTCTTAGGGTGGAATGAACTACCTCAGGAAATGATGGATTCTTTCTCCTGGGAGGTTCTCAGTCTGGACAACCATTTGTTATCAGTGTTGTTGGAGTGATCATTGGTCAGGTATAGTTCAATTAGAGGGCCACTGAAGGACCTTTTAATGATCAAATCATGTGATTCACAACTTTTCCAGTATCTCAAAACTAAAAGTCACAAGCTAGACTTAGACTCAGGTGTCCAGAAACAAAATCCAGTATTGTTTACATTAGACCAAATTGCTTCTCGTGAAGAAGAACAATCTTTTAATGACTGAAAATAGAATGTGAAGATTTGTCTGTGTCTATCTTGAGGGTGAAATAAAACTTTGCTTTTGTTTGGGTACTAGTGTGACTAAACCATGAAGGAAGGTGACAGCATGTAGCATTGGAATTAAATCAGAATATACCTTTACACAAAAGCTTCAGTTTCTCTTTGCTTTCTAAGAAAGGAGTAAAAAAAAAGTAAGAAAGAAAGGAAAGAAGGAAGAAGGGAAAGAAGGAGGGAAGAAGGGAAAGAAGGAAGGAAGAAAGGAAAGAAGGAAAGAAGAAAGGAAAGAATGAAAAAATGAAGAAAGGAAAAAAGGAAGGAAGGAAGAGAGGAAGGGAGAGGTTTTCTATTTTTCAGATATTAGCGAATGGAACAATTGTACCAAAACTTGCAGTTCAGAGTTGTAAGTTGTGATGATGACATTGACTTTCCTTACTCATGTATTTCCCTGCTAGGTTTCTGTAAGTGAATGATAATATTTTTCTAAAAATACTGAAAGTATTGTTGGGAAAATGTGACCCTAGATTATAATGGAGTTACTAATCCTACATTTGTTTCAATATTTAAGTACCAGTGATATTATTATTCCTTTTGTCTTATTAATAAAGAAATGGTTTTGTTTAAGATTTACAAGTGACACCATTTATTGCAAGTGATTATTTTTTGTAAATGAAAGCATACTGATAGGGGCTTAACAGCTAAAGTACGGAATGTTCTATGTGAGAGGTATGAGTAGTTACAGTGTGAGTAGCTATGATGTTCTATCTCCTATTTCTGTGCCTTTATATTGGATGTTCCCAATGTCTGGAATCTCTTAGAATCTGTCTTTCTTCAGGTCTCAGCTCAAGAATCACTTTTTATTTACTCTGTACTTATCTTGTATGTTCTGGTTTAGATAGGCACATACCTACCTATTTATGCACTTGTTTTCTCCTCCATTGAGAACAGGGACTGTTTTCACATTTGCCTTCATGTGCCCTTTCCTTATCATGGTAACTGGAACATAATAGGTACTTAATAAGTGTTTTCTGATTAATTGACCAAAAGTAAATGTAATAATCTATCCCAGTGCTAGAGCTTCATGTTTCTGTGATTCCAGACTGGTTCTTTGATTAGTGAGCACCCGTTTCAATACTATATTCCTCAGTTTGGGCCCAGTGCTTAGCCTCCTTTACAGAAATGGCTTAGCAAAAGAACGCTTCTTGCATTTCCTTTGATATTAGTGCTCAGAAATTCTTTGAATAATAATCTCAGTGTTTAAAGAAGACATCCATGATCTTTGTATACATTTGGGAAAATCCTTGCTGGAGCTGGACCTTTATGGTGATATTTTGTCTGCTGAATCAAGTATATTTTTACAGTTAGCAAGTTATAAGAACAGTAAAATCCTTTATTGTATTTTTCAATCAATGGTTTGTCTATGAAGATGTGATCCTGCTTCTTTATATGATGAAGTACTACCCTCATCAATTTCTATCATTCCCTACCTTAGACACATTTGTATTTTTGACTAGTATTTTCATTGTTTACTCCATCCTTCTGATTCTCCTGGAGATCATCAGTCTGCCAGTTGAGATACTTTTTTAGGATTTTGGTATCTTTTTGTTATGATCAATGGTTTACATAGGTGAAACTTACTTAAAAAATGATGATAGTCTGTGTTTATATCTATTCTTCTATCCATTTTCTTTTTTGAAACTATTGCCTAAATGGTCCGTGTGGATCTATATCCATTGTTAGTCACTGTGTCTTCTCATAAAAAAATAAATATTTTTTCTAACATAGTGCTGAATCTTCTCCGAGCTCTCACAAATTGAGGGAGGAAGGCAAGGGGGGCTGTATAGAGAGGGCTGGTTTAGAAATGACTCCCAAATGGTAATAAGTTATTTTCTGACTGTTCAAATATAATCAGTTGTTTATGTGTGTGATACTATTATATGTGCAGAGAAGATCAAAACTCTTCTATAATGCCTTATCATGGCATGAATGTGATCTGAGATTCTTGTAGGCTTACTAGTGCAAACCATACACTGTGTGCTCTTGTCATGCTGAATGGGTGCTGATTGTAGGTGCCCAGCAAATGTTTGAGTCTCCTTTCCAAAGACTAGTCTGGCTACTCAAGAGAAGTGCCTTACTACTATGGGGGCCACTTGATTCATTCTTTGGCCATGACAATCCATGAACCAATTTTGTTTTTCACCATGAGACCTCTGACTCCTCTTCGAGCTTTTGACCCTTTGTGATTCTTGATCTTGAACTATATTATTCAGCATATTTTGGTTAGCCTCACCTATGCTACTTTTCGTGCATTTGCATGTATTTCTATAGACATACACATGTGTGTTTGTACATTTATACACACGTGTATAACTGTTATATGGGCACGTAGATAGCTATGGGTATATCTAAATCTCTTTCTATACCAACATCTACATCTAATATGTAACACAGGCTTATGTGTGTGTGTGTGTTATCTCAATTACCCATATCATTTTACCCCTTCTCCTAGTTTTTGTTTCTCCTCATTCTGGCCAACTTTAGTAAGTACTTAAAAAACCATTATAAAGTAAATCGTCTCTGACAGGGTCTGGGCACTTGAGAGTATAATATTTCCTTCTTTTCTCTGCCAGTCATTTCCTTTGACTTTTAATGGGATATGGAAAGTGCTTCAAGAAGAGGTGAACAATGTCCATTATTTTATTGGCTGCAATTAAAGTGGCCGTTATATGGAAAAAGGAAAAGGGGCTGAAATAATCTGTGTTCTCCGTGATTTTGTGCCAGATAAGAGAATGTCTTTTGAAAACAACATTTTCACACGTCCTTAACATTTTTACCACTGAATCATCACTCGCCTAAAGGAAGATGACATTCATTTGGAGCCTTGTTGTTGTTCAGTAGTTCAGCTGTGTTCAGCTCTTGGTGACCCCATGGACCCTTCCGTCCTCCACTATCTCCTAGAGTCTGTCTAACCTCATTTTCGTTGCTTCCGTAACTATCTTTCCATATCATCCTCTGCCATTTGTTCCCTCCAACTTTTGCCTTCCATATTTCCATGTCCTTTTCCAATGAGTCACTGGAAAAGACTCATTTGAGTCCTACTAATCCATAACAGGATTGGACAGGAGCTAGGCTGGTGTTGACCTTAGTTCTATTCATGGAAATAGAGGTGTGCTGAAGCAATGTGGAAGGACAACAATGATTTGCTACAGGAAGTTGAGCCGACCTCAGAGAACTAATTTGTCCAGTCCTTTAGAAATATCCATTTCCATAAAATTTAATTAGCTGACTACCAACCCTGTTTATCTGCGCTTAAAAGATGGGCCTCAAGGACCTCTCCTTGGCAACACTGTGCCTCATTTGGGGAGCTGAAAATACTTGAAAATGATAAAGCCTCATTATAGGGCATCAGGTTACCTACCTCTTCCTGGGCTCTGTATTTGGTAGTGGTGGGGAGATAGAGAGGGCACTCAGAGAGCCAGTCTCAGATAAGACAGGACTGATGATAGTGCTTGCTGCTGCCTTCTCCTAGTCTTACTGACCTCTGAAGTCTTCCTCCTAATTCTCAAAGAGGCAAAGTGGTACCTAGTATCTGTGGAGATGTCCAATGGGGATGGAGTCAGGAGCAGGGCGATTCAGGGAGACAGTGACTCACACAAGCAGATATAAGGATGAGGAGGTCCTTCATTTGAGATTATTCATATATAGATCTTAATGTCGCCGAGATGTTAAAACAAATCAAGAAGACACAGACTTCTTTTCTATGGGGTCAGGCTTTCCCCATGGTTGGTAGTTTCAATTCTGAATTCATCCCATGTTTCTCCCTAATTATACCCCCCTCTGCTCTTTTTTCTGAAAACTTCTTTACCCCAGTCTTGTCTAATGACATCTCCTTTTTTGTGATATCAAAGATGGGGACTCAATTAGACCTCCCAAAGTGATGATCCTGGCTGACATTATAATGCCCTTGGCCCTTTCCTGGTTTACCAAGTTTCTTGGTTGTATTCTTTCCCTGGCACAGATATTGGGGCATCAGTTGCCCTGACATAGATCTGTCCCATTCGTGCTCCTTTAGTTATCTCCTTCATTTGGTTCCACTCCTTGAGCCTTCCTGGATATTATTGAGAACTATTTTTTTATACTGCTAGAGACATTTATTAGTCAGTCCAATTGATTCTTTTGTGAAGTCTTCTTCAGGTCCTCAAAGCAGGCTTTCAACAATAACTCACCATGAGTCAGTAGAGACACATGACTAGGTCTGATCACTGGCATTTAACTTTTGAATTTTGTAGCTCAGATAATGAAGATATCATAGGAGACAGAGTGGTAAACTTGGAGTAGAGGAGACTTGATTTAAAATCCCACCTTTGACCTAGTGACCATGGACAGTAGTACCATTCACTAAACTACTCTCTATCTCAGTTTCCTCATCTGTAAAATGGAAGTAATAATTGCACCTACTTCTTAGGATTATTGGGATCAAAATGAGATACCATATATAGAGTTCTTCTTAAACCTTAAAGTTTAAGTGTTTAACAGTGCTGTTTTGCCAGCCTCCTTATGTGTGGAGGTATGGTGTCTTTCAGGAACACATCAGTTTTGTTATCTACCCAGGCGCCTCCTCATATGATGGTGGTGGTCATGGTGATGAGGGGTCACTCAGTCAGGCAGTCAGTAAACATTTCTTAAGCATCTACTATATGCCAGACACTGTGTTAAGCGGTGGGGATGCAAAAAGAGGTGGAAGAGAGTCCCTCAAAGGACTCATCATCTCATGGGGAAGAGGTGTGGATGTTAAGCAAACATATAGAGACAAATAAAGGATGTGCAAGAAGTAAAGGCGGGAAGGTCCTACAATTAAGAGGGGCTGGCTTCCTGCTGAAGATAAGGATGCTGACCAGCATCCCTAAAGCATCTTTCTCCAGTTCTGATGGATGCTTCCTCTCCCCTCTCCTCTAGCCCCTCCAGCCCTGCGACACTTCACTGAAAGCATCACGCTGGCATGCTCCTGGGTACTTGAGAGTTCATCACGCTTGGCATTTGGTTTCACTGGTTTATGGTCTGTATTTGCATATTTTATTATTCAGTTGCTTAATGTATCACATCAAGCCTGAACCTGGCCTAATTTCTCCCAGGCTCTGAGCTTTGGGACCACGCTAAGTTATGGACACTCTAGAGACCGCTGAACCGAGAGCTATTAACCATTTGTGTTGACAAGTAGATCCTTTAACCCAGAAGTCTGTTTTCTGTGTCTATACAGGTTGGCTGTGCTTTAGCCCATGAACCAATGCAGCTCTGCTCTCCTCTTTTTCTACTGGCCGTCAGCGCCACTCAAAGAACAATAGATGGTGACTGCCAAAAAGAACCATGAAATGGCCTCCTTCCACCTGGCTGTGTGTACCTGGACTAGTGCGCTTCCTCTCTCTTCTTTTGTTCCATAAAGTGAAGGGCTTGGACCAACCGACTTCTGACCTTCCCTCCACGTCTACCACCACGCATAAATTAATTCACAAGCTGCTCCAGTTATTGCTTGATCCTCACCCCAATGCTGTGAGGTATTATGGGTCCAGTTGAGGGAACAAGATGAGGAAGAAGAACTGGTTTGCCCTGCATCCCAAAGGAAACTGGAGGCAAAGTGGAGAGGGAGGCAGGCACTGATCTTCACGAAATCTCCTTTTCTTCTCTGCCTCAGGTTCCTCACCCATTATCAGGGGATTATAAGAAGGATATGGAGTCCTACATTACTCTAAAGTGTTAGGTTCTGGGGCAGCTGGGTAGCTCAGTGGATTGAGAGTCAGGCCTAGAGATAGGAGGTCCTGGGTTCAAATCTGACGTCAGACAAGACACTTCCCAGCTGTATGACCCTGGGCAAGTCACTTGACCCCCATTGCCCACCCTTACCACTCTTTCACCTAGGAGCCAATACACAGAAGTTAAGGGTTTAAAAAATAAAGTGTTAGGTTCATGTTATTGTGGTTTATGGGGTTCAGTCACTTCTGATTCTTGCCAACCCCATTTGGAGTTTTCTTGGCAAAGATACTAGAATGGTTTGCCATTGCCTGTTTCCAATAAGGAAATTAAAGCAAACAGAATGGAGTGACTTACCCAAGGTCACACAGCTAGCAGGTGTCTGAGGCCAGATTCCAATTTGGGGCCTCCTGACTCTGGGTCCCCCCTCTATCTATCACGCCACCTCACTGCCCTAGTGACATGCTACCTTGGATCAATATTACCAATGAGTCAGTCCCCGTCATTGAGGACTTTGGAGAGGAAGACACTTCCCTGGGTCACGACCGCAGAAGATTCGGGCAGATTTGGAGAGTCCGATAGGTAGGAAAGTGCAGGCGAGACAGCTTTCTGCTCCATTCGGTCCCCCTCGGCTCGATTCACTTCCATAAATCTGTACTGAGTACGAGGTCCAGCGCTGTGGGTGGCCCTGGGGATACAAAGGAAACCATCTCTACGTTGCTGCCCTCATGGAGCCCCTCATCTCCTGGAAGACATCACGTAGACAGAGAGACATGGATGAAGTAGAAGAAAATGACACAAAGGGGGAGCTTGGCAGCTTGGAGGCTGGGGCAGTGGGCATCGCGCAAGGCTATGGGGTGGAGCGGGTGCTTGAAGGGAGTTTGGAGGGAGTCTGGGTTCTCTGAATGGGGTGGGGAGCTGGGAATGGAGGGAAGGGGCCTGTAGAACAAGAAGGATGGGCTAAGCAAGGAACATGGAGGTGGGAGACAACAGCTAGAAGGCCATTTGGACTAAAGTGGAAAATCTAGAATACTGAACGGTATGCAATAAGGCTAGAGAGGCAGAGGGAGAGCCAGACTGTTGGAGGGCCTTGAATGTCAGGCTAAGGATCATCTCTGGCTGTGTGGCCAGGCCTGAATTCTATCTGCTTGGGGGCTAAGGGGAGCGGCGCTCTTCAAACAGGGTCACTTTGGTTTTAGGAGCAAGCCAGGTTGGGTTTGGATTTCTCGTTAAATTTTATGGAGGATGATTTCACTCTTCGTCGTCCAAAAACATATACCTTGCCATCTGCACACTCGTTCCTGAACTTTTATTTGATTCAAAAATACACTCCAGGCACCCGGGCCATGGAATAAATATTGTATGTACATATGCCGGCTGAACAACAGCTGGGCTCGTCTGCTGAGGCTTACCAGGCAAATGGAGTTTCTCTGTGCTATGCTGGCTCTGTGGAGAGAGAGAGAGAGAGAGAGAGAGAGAGAGAGACAGAGACAGAGAGAGAGAGAGAGAGACAGAGACAGAGAGAGAGAGAGAGAGACAGAGAGAGAGAGAGAGACAGAGACAGAGACAGAGAAAGACACAGACACAGACACAGACACAGAGACAGAGACAGAGAGACAGACACAGAGAAGAGGAGAGGAGAGTAGAGAAGAGGAGAGAGAGAGAAAGAGACAGACAGACAGACAGAGAGTTAGAGAGACAGAGAGAGACAGAGAAAGAGACAGAGACAAAGATGGAGGGAGAGAGAAAGAGACAGAGGCAGAGAAACAGAGATAGACAGAGAGGAAAGGCAGAGAAACAGAGAGAATCAGAGAGACAGAAAGAGGCATAGACAGAGCCTGAGAGACAGAAAGAGACAAGAGAGAAATAGAAGGAGACAGAGACAGACAGAGAAACAGAGACAGAGACCGAAAGAAACAGTTAGAGATAGACAGAGAGATAGAGATAAAGACAGAGACGGTGTCTGAGACAGACAGAAAGAAAAAAAAACAGAGAGATGGAGACAGAAAGACAGAGTGACAGAGACAGCGAGTGGCAAAGAGACAGTGAGAGAAAAAGAGACACACACAGATACAGAGGCAGAGATAAAGAAAGACAGAGAGACATACAGAGAAACAGATAAAGGCTGAGATATAGAGACAGAATTAGAGATAGAGAAAAAAAGAAACAAGGGGAAAGGCAGAGACAAAGAGAAACAAAGACACAGAGACAAAGGTAGAGACAGAGACAGAAATAGAGGCAGAGAAAGACAGAGAGATAGACAGACAACAAGTCAGAGAGACAAAGAGGCAGAGAGATGGAGACAGAAACAGTGAAAGCAAAAATTGGCTTTCTTTTCTTTTCCTTTAGTTACTTTACATTTTACTGCTTGCCCTAACTAGATTCCTCAGTGACTGAGGCTTGGAACTAGGCTATTGTTTTCTGTATTTAATCTTTTTTTTTTAAATCCTTTCCTTCAGTCCTAGAATTGATACCAAGAACTGATTCTAAGGCAGAAGAGCAGTAAAGGTTATGCAATTGGTGTTAAGTGACTTGACCAGGGTCACGTAGCTAGGAAGACTGAGGCCAGATCTAAATCCAGGAACTCTTGTCTTTAGACCTGGCTCTCTCCACTGTCCCTATATTTATTTATTTATTTATTTTTAAACCCTTACCTTCCGTCTTGGAGTCAATACTATTGACTCCAAGGCAGAAGAATGGTAAGGGTAAGCAATGGGGGTCAAGTGACTTGCCCAGGGTCACACAGCTGGGAAGTATCTGAGGTTAGATTTGAACCTAGGACCTCTGATCTCTAGGTCTGGCTCTCCATCCACTGAGCTACCCAGCTGCCACCCCCTATATTTATTCTTAATTGTACTATGGTATAGTTCTCTGCACACAGTAGGTGCTCAATAAATGTAATTGAATGAACCAAACGTTTAAAACTATGTTTTGGGCAGCTTTAGAGAATTGTCTTGGAAAGGATGACATTTGTATGGAAAGCATAGTATCTCCTCCTCGGAGAAGAACAAGTGGATGAGAAAATCTGCCATTGTTTTTGCTTCAGGTTCCCTCTGACTCTGGAAAGAGACTCATCTATCTTTTTACAGTGTGGTATCCCCACTTTGCAGATAAGGAATCTGAATGAATGAGTGGCTGAAGGAATGAATGAACGAATGTAAAAGCCTTTATTATGTACTATGTGCTAAGCCTTAGTGCCAGGAATACAAATGAAAAAACAGACACATCTGAGATTCTGCAATTCTGTGGCTTTGCAAGCTTCAGGGAAATGTCTCCCATTTCTTGGGACCTGAATTCCAGCATCTTATCCTGTTAGACAGCCCAAGCCTAGAAATAAGTCTCAGGTGCTGAAACTAGAGGTCAGCTCACAGCTAATGACAGTTTTTCACATGAAAGGAGCAAGGTCTTATTTTTTTTTAAGTTGCATCTGAGCATCAGATGAAGGAGTTTTCCAGATTACCAAGGAGATAAGAATCCATTATGGGTCTATTGTGGGGGGTAATCACTCACTTTCTCTGAAATATCAGAGGTAAGATCTCAAGAGAACCACTCATAAGCCCAAACCACCCTTCCTGTGACCCCAAACCCAAATAAGCATAGAAAAAAGAGAGGTTACTTCACTGAAAGGCCTGGAGGCTGTGGTTTTTCTGTCACTCATGTCTCCTGGAGCTAGAGATAATCTGATAGCACATGTGTCCACCTGCCTTGTGGGAGAGTAGTGGGAGGAACAGAAGCCCCCAAACCAAGGTCCTAGGGGTTCAAGATAAGACCTCCCCCTCCCCTCCTCCTCCTCCTCTTCTTCCTCCTCCTCTTCCTCCTCCTTCTCTTCCTCCTCTTCCTCCTCCTCCTCCTCTTCCTCCTCCTCCTCTTCCTCCTCTTCCTCCTCCTCATCTTCCTCCTCCTCATCTTCCTTCTCTT
>NC_058131.1:8529316-8598831 GCF_016433145.1 Gracilinanus agilis | reverse complement strand
ATAGTGTATAGTGTATATATATAGTATATATATAGTGTATATATGTGTGTGTATATATATGTATATACATATATATATATAGTATGTAGTCTCTTCCATTGGATTATAGATTCCCTTGAAGACAGGAATTGTCTTTTGCTTCCTGTTTTATCTCTGGAGTTAGCACAGTTTCAGGCACATAGCAAATACATTTAAAAGATTTTTTTATTGGTCCTTGCCCATGTTCTCCCAGCCAGTCTCTATTTCCCAAAAAGGAGCAGGAAAATAAAAAGTCTTGGGCACAAACTGGAAAGGGAAAAAAGACTTGATTTATTAGCAATTCATGTAGAAATGACTTTCTTTTTCTTTTCCTTTTTTTATGACCATTACGTTATTATGGACAGTGTGAAACTACAGCCCTCAAACTCAATGAAATCCAAGTGTTTTTCACAAAAATTATTATTGATTTTATCATTCTTTAATTTAAAATTTTAAGTTTCAAATTCTCACTTCCCTCCTGCTGCCTCCCCTACCCACAGAGAAGGCAAATAATATATCAATTATACGTGTGNATAGTGTATAGTGTATATATATAGTATATATATAGTGTATATATGTGTGTGTATATATATGTATATACATATATATATATAGTATGTAGTCTCTTCCATTGGATTATAGATTCCCTTGAAGACAGGAATTGTCTTTTGCTTCCTGTTTTATCTCTGGAGTTAGCACAGTTTCAGGCACATAGCAAATACATTTAAAAGATTTTTTTATTGGTTGAAGGAAAGTCCTTGCCCATGTTCTCCCAGCCAGTCTCTACTTCCCAAAAAGGAGCAGGAAAATAAAAAGGCTTGGGCACAAACTGGAAAGGGAAAAAAGACTTGATTTATTAGCAATTCATGTAGAAATGACTTTCTTTTTCTTTTCCTTTTTTTATGACCATTACGTTATTATGGACAGTGTGAAACTACAGCCCTCAAACTCAATGAAATCCAAGTGTTTTTCACAAAAATTATTATTGATTTTAGCATTCTTTAATTTAAAATTTTAAGTTTCAAATTCTCGCCTCCCCTACCCACAGAGAAGGCAAATAATATATCAATTATACGTGTGAAATTGTGAAAAATGTATTAGCCATATTTTAAAAAAAGTAAGAAAAGTAAATTAGAAAATTATATTTTATTTTGCACTGAGTTCATTGATTCTCTTTCTGGAGGTGGAGAACATTGTTTTATCACGAGTCCTCTGGAATTGTCTTGGGTCATTGAATTGATCAGTGGCCTAGTCTTTTCTGGTTGATCATTGTACAACATTCCTGTTACTGTGCAACAATGTTCTCTTGGTTCTTCTTATTTCATTTTATATCAGTTCAAATGGGTCTTACCACATTTTTTTTCCTGAAACCACTCCCCTTATTATTTATTATAATTCCATCACAGCCATGTATGTGTTTTTTGTTTTGTTTTGTTTTGTTCAACCCATTGTTTGAGTATCCCTTCTTTCCAATTATTTGCCCCTGCAAAAAAGCCCTGCTATTAATACTTTTGCACATACAGATCCTTTTCCTCTTTAAAAAAACTTGTTTTGGGACATATACCTTGTAGTGCTGTTGCTGTACCAAAGGATTTGCACAATTTTGTAGCCCTTTGGCCATAGTTCCAAATTGTTTTTCAGAATGGTTGGACCAATTTATATGCACTAAATCAATGTGTCTATTTTCCCCTCATCCCCCTAGCATTTGTCTTTTCTGACAGATGTGAGGTAGTAACTCAGAGTTACTTTAATTTGAATTTCTCTGATCAATATTGATTTAGAACATTTTATAAGACTATAGATACCTTTGATTTCTTCTTCTGTCTGTACACATCTTTTGAACATTTATCAATTGAAGGGTTCTTATTTTATAAATTAAACTCAGTTCTATGCTCAGTATATGTCTGAGAAATGTGGTCTTTATCAGAGAAACTTGCTATAAAAGTTTTTGATATTACTTCATGGTCTATGGTACCTTTAAGCAAAATATAGTTTCTCTGATTATCTCTTTTAATTCAGTATGTTTTTTGCTTTTGTCTGAGATCAGGATTACCACCTCTCTTTTTTTAAAACTTCTGTTGAAGCATATTAGATTCTTATTTTAACTTTGTGTGTTTCTTTCTGTTTCAAGTGTGTCTCTTGTAAACAACATGTTGGATTCTGGTTTCTAATCCATTCTGCTCTGTTTCTATTTTATGTATGAGCTCAGACCATTCGCATTCACAATTATGATAACTAGCTATGTATTTCTCTCCATCTCATTATATTCTGTTTTCCTTTCCTCTCTCTTTTTATCCTGTCCTTCAAGAAAAGTCCATATTTTTACTGTTCCTTAATCCATCTTTCCTTCTATCATTTCTCCCATTCTCTTATTCCCTTTCCCTCCCATTTCCCTATTGAGTAACTTACATTTCTATGCACAATTGGATGTGTATATATATATATATATATATATATTCTTCTTTGAACCAATTCTGATGAAGTTCAAACATTACTCCTCCCCTATTTTCATCTCAATAGAAGCTCCTCCTTGTGTGCCTCTTTTATGTGAGAAATTTTTTCTTCATTCTAAATCTCCCTCCCTTCCCTTCTCTCAGTACATCCCTCTTTCTTCTCCTTTCACTTGTTTGAGAGATGATTACCACATAATCAACTCATTCTCATGCTTTCTTTCTATGTAAACTTTTTTAACTGTCCCAATAATGATAAAGTTCTTAGAAGTTACATGAATTATATTCCTATATAAGAATGTAAAAAAATAACCTTATTGAGTCACAATTTCTCTTTCATGTTTACCTTGTTATGCATCTCTTGGGTCTTGTGTTTAAATGTCAAATTTTCTATTCAACCCTACTCTTTTCATTAGAAATGTTTGAAAGTCCCCTATTTCATTAGATATACATTTCCATCCTGAAGGCAATTCTTGATGGCAATTCCAGCTCTTTTGCTCTCTGGAATATCATATTCCAAACCCTCTGATCCTTTAATGTGAAAGTTACTAAATCTTGTATTATCATGACTGTGGTTCTATAATATTTGAATTAATTCTTTTGGGCAACTTGAAATGATTTTTCTATGTCCTGGCAGTTCTGGAATTTGACTATAATGTTCATGAGAGTTTTCATTTTGGGATCTCTTTTAGGAGATGATTGGTGGATTCTTTCAATTTCTTTTTTACCATCTGAATCCAAGATATTTTTTCCTTAGTAGGTTATTGAAATATGAGATCTGGTTTCTTTCTTTGATCATGGCTTTTAGGTAGTCCAATAATTCTTAAACTATCTCTTCTCAATCAATTTTCCATTCAATTATTTTTCCAATGAGATATTTCACATTTTCAACTGTTTTCGTTCTTTTAACTTTGCTGTACTGTTTCTTGCTATCACATGGAGTCATTCACTTCCCCTTGTCCAATTCTAATGAAAAAAAAAATGAATTATTTTCCTCAGTGAGCCTATATACCTCTTTTTCCATTTTCCATTTCTATTTTGCTTTTTAAGAAATTCCTTTCTTTAGTGAATTTTACCAAGCTGATAATTCTTTTCATAATTTTCTTGTGTCACTCATTTATTTCCCTAAAATTTTCCTCTTTCATTCATCTCTTTCTTTAACACTTCCAGAAATTTTTGTTTTGTTTGGATCCTATTAACAATTTTTGAGGTTTCTTTTATAGCTGTTTTCACATTTTAGTCTTCTTCTGAGTTTCTATCTAGGTCCTTCTTCCCACCATGGTAATTTTTTATACTCAAGTTCTTTTTTATTGTTTGCTCATTTTCCCATCCTTTTTCTTGACTTTGAACTTTACGTTAATCTCTCTTCCCTATAGAGTGGGAAAGCACCATCCCAGGGTTCAGGTTTATTTTTTGTTTCTTTTTTCAGAGCTAGTTCTGGGGATTTGCAATTTTTTTGTGCCTTCAAGGTGGTTCATTCCTAGGGGAGGTGTAGTCACTGGCCTCCTGGTTGGCACTCTGATCTTTACCCAAGAAGGACCCTTGCTCCTCTACAAGCACTTAGATCTCCCTGCTTCTTTGTGACTGAATTCTAGCACTACTCTCACCCCTGGAACTGTGCCCCAGAACTGCTTATAAGCAATAGAACTACCAAATAGCACCAGATGTACCCATTGCCAGCAAACAGTCCTCTGCAATCTCTTTCTTTTTTTATAATAATTTTTATATTTTAGAAAAGTTATCATGGTTACATGATTCATGTTCTTATTTTCCCCTTCTCCCCCTGACCTCCCCCCTCCCATAGCCAATGTGCATTTCCCCTGGTTTTAACAGGTGTCATCAATCAAGACTTATTTCCAAATTGTTGATAGTTGCATTGGTGTGTTAGTTTTGGGTCTACATCCCAATCATGTGCCCCTCAACCCATGTGTTCAAGCAGTTGCTTTTCTTCTGTGTTTCCTCTCTTGTAGTTCTTCCTCTGAATGTGGGTAGCATCTTTTCCATAAAACCTCAGAATTGTTACGAATCATTGCATTGATTCTACTACGGAAGTCCATTACATTCTATTTTGCCACAGTGTATTGGTCTCTGTGTACAATGTTCTTCTGGCTCTGCTCCTTTCCCTCTGAATCAATTCCTGGAGGTCTTTCCAGTTTAAATAGAATTCCTCCAGTTTATTACTCCTTTTAGTGCAATAATATTCCATCACCAGCAGATACCACAGTTTGTTCAGCCATTCCCCAATAGAAGTGTATACCCTCGTTTTCCAGTTTTTTTGCCACCACAAAAATCACAGCTATAAATATTTTCAAACAAGTCTGTTTATCTATGATCTCTTTGGGGTACAGACCCAACAATGGTATGGCTGGATCAAGGGGCAGGCAATATTTTATAGCCCTTTGAGCATATTTCCAAATTACCATCCAGAATGGTTGGATCAGTCCACAACTCCACCAGCAATACATTAATGTCCCAATTTGGCCACATCCCCCCAACATTCATTACTCTCCCCTACTATCATTTAGCCAATCTGCCAGGTGTGAGGTGATACCTCAGTATTGTTTTAATTTGCATTTCTCTAATTATTAGAGATTTAGAGCACTTTCTCATGTGCTTATTGATAGTTTTGATTTCTTTACCTGAAATTTGCCTCTTCATGTCTCTTGACTGTTTATCAATTGGGGAATGGCTTAATTATTTTACAATTGATTTAGCTCCTCATATATTTGAGTAATTAGACCCCTGTCAGAGTTTTTTGTTATAAAGATTTTTCCCAATTTGTTGTTTCCCTTCTGATTTTGTTTGCATTGTTTTTGTTTGTACAAAAGCTTTTTAATTTAGTATAATCAATCATCCCATTCGCATTCAGAGTTATAATTATCAGTTGTGTATTCCCCAACATTTTGGTATCCTCTCTTAGTTCTGCCCCTTCTTCTTAGGCTATTTCCTTTTAAACTACTGATTTGTTTTAAACCAGTAACCCTTGTCCCCTCCCTTGATTTACTATCCTTTCTACCCCTTCCCTTGTTATTCCCCTCTTTTTATTTTTAAGACCTAATGAATTCCCTCTCCCTTCTCCTCCCCTCCCTCTTTTGACCTCTCCACTCCTCTGCTCCCCTTGGTTTATCCCTTCTGACTTTCTCAGTAGGGTTAGATAGAGTTCTATATCTCAATGGATATAACTACTCTTCCCTCTCAGGGTTAATTCCACTGAGAGTAAGGTTTAAATATTACCTCTTAATGCTCTCTTCCTCTCCTTCTTATAATAGTATTCATCTCCTCCCCTTCCCATGCCCTCTTTGTGTGTAAGAGAATATCCTATTTTTCTTATTCATTCAAGTTTCTCTTGGTGTTCTCTACTATTTACGCCCCTTTTTCCCACCCACCCCCTTATCATGTTAGACCATTTAGTACTCCAACCTCTCCCTGTGAATAATTTTTCTAATTACTATAATAGTGGATATTATAATAGTGAATAGAGTTCACTCCAGAGAATTACACATAACATTTCTCCATATAGAAATACAAATAATTATATCTTATTGAAGTCCATGAAGAGGCAAATTTAAAAATAAGAGTTTTCTTTCTTTCCCCTCTGTCTCTTATTTACCTTTTCGTGTTTCTCTTGGTTTTTGTGTTGGATATCGAATTTTCTATTTAGTCCTGGTTTTTTCTGTGCAAATACTTGAAAATCTTCTATCTTATTGAATGCCCATACTTTCCCCTGTAAGTATATAGTCAGTTTTGATGGGTAGGTGATCCTTGGTTGTAGACCCAGTTCTCTTGCCTTTCTGATTATCATATTCCAACCCTTGCGGTCTTATAGTGTTGAGGCTGCCAGATCCTGTGTGATCCTGATTGGTGCTCCTTGATATCTGAATTGTCTCTTTCTGGCTTCTTGTAAATTGTTTTCTTTTACTTGGAAGCTCTTGAATTTGGCTATTATATTCCTGGGGGTTGTCTTTTCAGGGCTTAGTGTAGTGGGCAATCTATGGATCCTTTCAATGTCTATATTGCCCTCTTGTAGAACTTCAGGGCAATTTTGCTGAATAATTTCCTTTAGTATGGAGTCCAAATTTCTATTAATTTCTGCTTTTTTAGGAAGTCCAATGATTCACAAATTATCTCTTCTAGACCTGTTTTCTTGATCTGTCAATTTCTCAGTGAGATATTTCATGTTTCCTTCTCTTTTATCAGTCTTTTGACTTTGCTTTATTTGTTCTTGTTGTCTTGAGAGATCATTGGCTTCTACTTGCCCAATTCTTGTCTTTAGAGACTGGTTTTCTGCTATATTCTTTTGATTTTCCTTTTCAATTTGGTTTATCCTATTTTCCAGCTATTTGATTTTGGTCTCCAATTTGCTTATCGATTCTTTTGATTTGGGGGCATCTTTTTCTAATTGCCCAATTCTAGCCTTTAGAGACTGTTTTTTGGTTATAATCGTTTGGTTTTCCTTTTGAATGTGGTCTATTTGGTTCTTCAAGGCTTCCAACTGGTCATTTCTGGTCTTCAATTTGATTATCAATTCATTTGATTTCTGAGCCTCACTTTCTAATTGTGAAACTGCCTTTTAAACTGTTATTTTCTTACCAGATCTCTACCATCTTTCTCATAATCTCAGATTTGAACTCTTCAATAGCTTGTGACCAGTTTTCATTTTTTAGGAAGGTTTGGATAGGATTACTTGTTTGTTCTCCTCTGTTGTTTGCTCTGTTGTCTGGATTTTTCTGTGTAAAAGTTGTCGAGTGTAAAAGATTTCTTCTTGATCTTTCTCTTCTGGAGTTCTTGTCTCTGGCTTGCCATTGTGAGCCATGTCCCCTCTCAGCTTTATCCTCAAGCCCAGGGTCTGTCTGTGCTCTTTAGGCTCCTGAGGTCTCAGGTCTAGTTGTTCTCAGGGTCAAGCCTCCTGGTGGTCCCTTTGCTTGTTCCTCTGCCAGAATCTCCTTTAAGAGTCTCAGGGCACTGCTTCCAAACTCGTGCACCCCTCTGCACTGGGTCCCCACTTAAGGTCCACACCTTTGCTCAGGATCTGCACCTGCTCTCAGAATCTGCGGCTGCAGCTGGGGCCCCGCCTGTGCTCTGGGACTGTGTTCAAAGTCCATGGGTTCTTTAGCCTCTTGGCATCTTAAGTTTTGCTGCTCTCAGGAATAGGTCCTGGTGTCCCCAGGTAGCTGCCAAGGACTTGATGGGTGCCCCAAATTTGCTCTAACTCTTGTGTGCTGGCTTTGGCCCTGTAGGTGGTGTGGGGAGGGGAAGGGGTGTTCAGCTTGTGTTTTAGTAGATCTATTTCACCCCTTTATAGCATGGAAATGCCCTGATCCCATGTACCTTCAATGCTGCTCCCTGTTGTGGGGTCCCTTCATTTATCTGGATTTGTTTTTATGTCCCCTTGAGGAGTCCTATATGTTTTGCTTAGGAGAGGTTAAGCAGCTGCTTTTTACTCTACCACCATCTTAACCCTGTAATCTCTTTCTGAGAAGGTTGTACAACCTCCTTATCATCTCCCAAAATTGCTGCTGCTGCTGCCCCATGTCAAGACTCTGGCTAGTCTTTCATCAAACCTCCACCTTCATGTTACAGACTTATCCCATTGAATTCTTGAGTTTTCTTAGGCTAAAAAATTCCCAACCTGACTTTCTATTGGCTCCATGCTTCAAAATTTCATTTAAAGTATAATTTAAAAATTGTAGGAAGGGGAATTATCTCATAGAGTCTTGAATAAGAGAAACCATGGCATCCAACCTTACAGGTGAGCTAGTCTTCAGAGGTATGGCATTTTCTTGAGGCTGAGGATATTATCCTTCTTGATTTTTGTACCCCCTGAAATTCACCTAGTACTTGGCATACAACCATTAAATAAAGGCCTGTTGATTGATTAATCGATCGATTGATTTGTACTGATGAGAGGCCATCTGGAATGTTGTGTTCAGCTTTGAGTACCACCTCTTGGGAAAGATGTTGAGAAGCTTGGATTATATCCAGGGCTGAGTCACCAGGATGATGAATTGGAAATAAGGTTACATGAAGAACAGGTGAATAGACACAGGATGAACTGTGTGAAGAGAAAGCTTAAGAGGGATAGCAAAGGCTAGAGTGAGACATTCCCTTGATTTACAACATAAAATAGCTGGTTACTAGAAGTCATGCTTTTGTTTTTCTTTTGAATGGTTGCATTTTCTTTCTTATGAAGATAGACATATATCAATAGCCTATTTAGAGCAATAACTTGTTTAAGTTTATTAATGGAATAAAAGACATTTAGTGTAACTGCTTACAGGTATAGCAATACCCCCTTCCAATTATACAAATCTGATTTCTTCTAACACCTTCTTATTCATCTAGATATTCCCTTTGGGCCCATGAAAACAAGCTAAATCCTCTGGAAAAGCCTTCAAGATTTTGAAGATAGTGATCATTAGTCTTCTAAGATTATAATAATATAATCATGATTATATTTAGGATCTTGAGTGTACTTAAACACTTTATAAATATTATCTCATTTTATACTCACAACAACTCTGAGGTAAATTATTTTATTAACCCCACTTACAGATGAAGAAACTGAGGCTGAAAGGGGCTAAGTGATTTAGCCACGGTCAGGCAGCTAGGAAATAACAGAGGCAAGATTTGAATTAATCTTTCTGCCTCTAAGTCCAGCAGGCTGTCCATTAGATTGTCTAACTTCTGTTATTTAAAGGAGGCCCTTTAACTATTCCTCCTATGACACAGAATCTAACTCTTCCCATCCTATTTTCTCTTCTTTTAGAATAATTTGAGCTTATTCATGTCCATCTAAAAACTCAGTGCCCCGAACTAATCACAATTGTCCAGTTCTGGCCTGATGAGGTCATGGAACAGTAGCTGCTTAATGAGGTCCTGTGAGGTCCCTGACACTTGGAGTTAAGGTTGTATGCTGACTTTTAATTGGGAGAGAAAGTGAGGTTGGACTAAATGATCCCTCTATGACCTCTTCAACAAAGAAGAATCTAAGCAAAACAAAAGAAAGAAATAGAAATTATATTTCCACTTAAGCTTAATTCTATCAAACTTCAGACATCTTACAATGGAGCCTTAAAAATGAGCAAAGCTGCTGACAAAATTGCAGAAGGCTCATTCACACTTTTTAGAAGAATTCCTGCATTCTTGAAGTTATTTCCTGCTCTCCCTGTCAACAGCTAGAAATCAACATCAGGATCAATGTTTACATTCGTTGAATAAATAGTACCCATAGGGCCGAGCTCTTTAGGTAACCCATTTGGTAGCTATGTGGGTAGAGAGAATATTCTGGAGGGGGGGGGGACTTGTACCTCTGGTAGGAGTTCTTGCTGAGCCCTTTTCAAGGCTGCTCATCTGCCTTTAGTGTCTACCTGCCACACACTTCTCAGAAAAATCTTGATAAAACCATCTTGCAGATGGGCTAAATCAGATTGAGGATAACTGACAGTGAAGGCGATGTCTATGCTAAGCATGTGAAAACTCCTTTGTGTAGAATGGGTAGATGAGAAAAATTTGTTCCAATGGCCAACAAGGTGACTGGAGTGGGTGCTGTGGAAGGCCCAGAGCAAGATTAGGTATCGAAAACTCCAAAGTTATCCACTGTATCCTGGATCATCATTGGTCATTTTGACTCGTCCTTCCACTGGACTTCAATGACTGGGGAAGAAGGAGTGAATACAATAGCTCTGTGCAACTCTCTGTCTCACTTAAATGCAACTAACTTTACAAGTCAAGATAGTATGCTTGGATGTCACTGGTACTCTTTGAAAATGAACAACAATGGGTAGCTATGATACTGTGATTTACTGGCAGTGTGTCTAACTTCCATATCTCAAATGTTTCCCAAGTCAATGAAAGAGTCCTTTTTTGGGAGCTCTCTAAGGAGATTGGCATGCCTGCCCAGGAAACTAATTGAGAACTTTGGGTTCTTTAAAGTTATGTGTAGGACAAAAAGGAATACAACTTCTTTTCAGCTGCACATGGTACATTCACAAAGATTGACCATGTACTAGGGCATAGAAACATGGCAAACAAATGCAAAAGAGAAGAAATAATAAATGCAACCTCTTCAGATCATAATGCAATAAAAATAATAATTAGTAAGAGCACATGGACAGACAAATCAAAAATTAATTGGAAATTAAATAATATGATTCTCCAAAATCAGTTAAAGAAAAAAAATCATAGAAACAATTAATAATTTCATTGAAGAGAATGACAATGATGAGACATCTTACCAAAATCTGTGGGATGCAGCTAAAGCCGTACTCAGGGGAAAATGTATATCCTTCAGTGCATATATTAACAGACTAAGGAGGGCAAAGATCAATGAACTGGGCATGCAAACCAAAAAACTAGAAAGGAAACAAATGAAAAATATCCAGTTAAAAACTAAATAAGAAAATATAAAAATTAAAGGAGAAATCAATAAAACTGAAAGCAAAAGAACTATTGAATTAATAAATAAGACTAGAAGCTGGTACTTTGAAAAAACAAATAAAATTGACAAAGTTCTAGTCAATCTAATGTAAAAAAGGAAAGAAGAAAACCAAATTATCAGTATCAAAGATGAAAAGGGAGACTTCACCTCTAATGAAGAGGAGATTAAGGCAATGATTAAAAACTATTTTGCTCAATTATATGGCAATAAATATAGCAATCTAGGTGATATGGATGAATATTTACAAAAATATAAGTTGCCTAGATTAACAGAAGAAGAAATAGAATACTTAAATAATCCCATATCATAAAAAGAAATTGAACAAGCAATCAAAGAACTCCCTAAGAAAAAATCCCCAGGACCAGATCAATTCACAAGTAAATTCTATCAAACGTTCAAAGAACAACTAATCCCAATATTATACAAATTATTTGACGTAATAAACAAAGAAGGAGACCTAACAAACTCCTTTTATGGCACAAATATGGTACTGATCCCAAAGCCAGGTAGAACAAAAACAGAGAAAGAAAACTACAAACCAATCTCCTTAAAGAATATAGATGCAAAAATCTTAAACAGAATACTAGCAAAAAGATCCAGCAAGTGAGCACGAGGGTTATTCATTATGATCAGGTGGGATTTATACCAGGAATGCAAGGATGGTTCAATATTAGGAAAACCATCCACATAATTGACCATATCAACAAGCTAACAAACAAAAATCACATGATTATCTCAACAGATGCTGAAAAAGCCCTTGACCAAAATACAACACCCATTCCTACTGAAAACACTAGAAAGCATAGGAATAGAAGGGCCTTTCCTAAAAATAATATACAGTATATATCTAAAACCATCAACAAACATCATCTACAATGGGGATAAATTAGAAGCACTCCAAATAAGATCAGGAGTTAAACAAGGATGCCTATTGTCACCTCTATTATTTAACATTGTACTAGAAACACTAGGTGTAGCAATTGGAGAAGAAAGAGAAATTGAAGGTATTAAAATAGTCAACGAGGAGACCAAGCTATCACTCTTTGCAGATGATATGATGGTCTACTTAAAAAATCCTACAGAATCAACTAAAAAGTTAGTGGAAATAATCAACAACTTTAGTAAAGCTGCAGGATACAAGATAAATGCACATAAATCATTAGCATTACTATATATTTCCAACACATCACAGCAGCAAGGGTTAGAGAGAGAAATTCCATTTAAAATCACTCTAGAGTCTAGATTAAGTTATATTCTTAAGTATTTTATATCATCTGCCCTAGATGATATAAAATACTTAAGAATCTAACTGCCAACACAAACACAGGAATTATATGAACACAATTATGAAACCTGTTCCACACAATTAAAACTAGATCTAAACAATTGGAAAAATATTGACTGTTCGTGGGTAGGACAAACTAACATACTAAAAGTGACAATCCTACCCAAATTAATTTACTTATTTAGTGTTATAGCTATCAAACTACCAAAAAACTTTTTTACTGAGTTAGAAAAAAAACTATAACAAAGTTAATTTGGATGAACAAAAGACAAAGAATATCAAGGGAAATAATGAAAAAAAATATATGAAGGAAGGTGACCTAGCAGTACCAGATCTTAAACTGTATTGTAAAGCAGTAGTCATCAAAACAATATGGTACTGGCAAAGAGACAGAGGGAAGATCAGTGGAATAGACTTGGGGTAAGCAAGACAATCTACAATAAACTCAAAGAACCGAGCTTTGGGGACAAAAACCCACTATTTGACAAAAATTTCTGGGAAAATTGGAAAACTATGGGAGAGATTGGGTCTAGATCAACATCTCACACCCTATACCAGGATAAATTTATAATGGGTGAATGACTTTAATATAAAGAAGAAAACTATAAGTAAATTAGTTGACCACAGAATAGTATACTTGTCAGATCTCTGGGAAAGAAAAGATTTTAAAACCAAGCAGGAGTTAGAAAAAATTACAAAATGTAAACCAAATAATTTTGATTACATTAAATTAAAAAGTTTTGTACAAACAAAACCAATGCTACCAAAGTTAAAAGGGAAGCAACAAATTGAGTGGAAAAATCTTTATAACAAAAAACTCGGATTCTAATTACTCAAATTTATAAGGAGCTAAATCAATTGTACAAAAAAAAAAATAAGCCATTCCCCATTTGATAAATGAGCAAGGGACATGAATAGGTAATTTTCAGATAAAGAAATCAAAACTATCAACAAACACATGAAAAAGTATTCTAAATATCTTATAGAGAAATGCAAATCAAAACAACTCTGAGGCACCACCTCACACCTCGATGATTAGCTAACATGACAGCAAAAGAAAGTGGTGAATGATGAAGGGGATGTGGCAAAATTGAGACATTAATGTATTGCTGGTGGAGTCGTGAATTGATCCAACCATTCTGGTTGGCAATTTGGAACTATGCCCAAAGGGTTTTAAAAGACTATCTACCTTTTGATCCAACCAAAGCACAGCTTGGTTCATACCCCAAAGAGATAATAAGGAAAAAGACTTGTACAAAAATATTTATAGTTGTACTCTTTGTGGTGGCAAAAAATTGGAAAATGAGGGAATCTCCTTCGATTGCGGAATGGCTGAACAAATTGTTGTATCTGTTGGTGATGGAATACTATTGTGCTCAAAGGAATAATGAACTAGAGGAATTCCATGTGAACTGGAAAGACTTCCAGGAACTAATGCAGAGTGAAAAGAGCAGATCCAGGAGAACATGGTACACGGAGAGTGATACACTGTGGTATAATGGAACATAATGGACTTCTCTACTAGCAGCAGTGCAAGGATCCAGAGTGAGGCTGAGGGACTTATGAGAAAGAAAACTATCCACATTCAGAGGAAGAACTGTAGGAGTAGAAACACAGAATGAAACCAACTGCTTGATCACATGAGATGATAGGGATATTACTGGGGATGTAGACACTAAATGATAGCTCTAGTCCAACTATCAATAATATGGAATTAGGTCTTAATCAATGATACATGTAAAACCCACTGGACTTGTGTGTTGGCTACGGAGTGGGGGAAGTTTGGGGGGGAGGAAAAGAACATGAAACATGTAACTATGGGAAAGTATTCAAAATTTTTAAAAGTATTCTATAAAAAAATTAAATAAAGTTACGTGTAGTCAACAAAAACAAAGGACAGTGATGTTAGGCGAATAATAAATATGCATGCCTCTCCAAGAATAAGGCCAGAAATGTTTAATCAGAATGATCTGAAACTGGGGAAGAAACCTAAAGATGTCCAAAGTACAATTGTTTTAGTTATATTGGGGAAAGGAAGATCGAAGAATGGAGACTGACTTGATTCATGATCATGGTCAAGAAGATATTGGAAAATTACATCACTCTAATTTTGCTTCTGGTTTCACGGGCCAGAAGAATGATCTTTGCAATTAGGAAGACAATAAAAATGGTTAAGGGGAGTTGAAACTCATGGTATGTTAGGAAGTATCAAAAGATTGTCTGCCTGTCCTCCATAGAGTAAGGTCATCTACCTGTGGAGACAATCCTGGCATGTAGAAAGCATGGGTAGCTATGGTCACTGAGGAGCTCTCCCCATCATTGATCTTTGAAAGATGATGGAAAACATGGTGACTGTACAATACTGACAAAGGACAAATGTCCCAGTTTTCAAAAAAGATAGAGAACAAAGTTTTCAACAGTCCAGGTTACCTGTCAAAATTCTAGAACATATTTTAAAGGGATTGTTTGCAAATAGTTAGCAATGGAAACAGTGCTCACTGAAGCAAGCAATAACTGGTCATGACAAAATAACCTTATTTCCATTTTTTGACAGTTACTGCAGTGAAATTTGTAGAAATGGTTTAAGGGTGACTTTAACAAAATATTTGACAGAAAGTTCTCATGCTAGCCTTAAGGAGAAGACACCTAGATAGACTCTAGATAATAGTATGTTAGGTGGAATTAGAATTTGTTAAATGACAGGACACATGAAGTAGTTATTAAAGGCTCTATTTCAGTGTGTAGGAAGGATTCTAATGGAGTGACCTAGGGGTCTGTCACTGGACATTTTTAACTATGGCAATTTTCAAATGAGCAACACAATTTTCAGAAGGAAAAAAAGAGGAGAGACAGAGCAAAAATGCTGGATGAAAGATGATGCATGCAATGAGATTCTCAACAGACAAGAGTTAGAAGTCAAACCAAATAAAATTAAATTTACCAGGAATGAATGCAAAATTATACAAATGGGTTAAAGAAATCAACTTCACCATTATAAGGTCAGAGACATGACTAGGAGGTCATTTGTGTGTAAGCTATTGGGTGATTTAAAGGACTCCCCATCTAATATGAGTCAACAATGGAACAGGGAAGCCACAAAAATTAATAAAATCTGGGGCTGTTTTCATTGCTAGAATGGCAGAAGTGCAGCTCTTAGGGTACTCTGCCCAAAGACATCAGATACATGACCTGCAGGCTATATGTGGCCCACAATACTCCCTAGAGGGGTAAAATCAGATTAAAATGTAACTGGGATATAGTTCATAAAATAAATAAAAATATGATAAAACATAGTTACTATTACATTTTATGACTAAGTCAATATATGACCCAGGGGAATCCTTCTGCATGACTTAGAAGCCCTCATTTCTAATCAAATTGGATGCCACTATTCTTGCCCCTACAGCTCCATCTCTGGCAGAAAGGTAGATTTGATAGAGCACTAGTCCTGGAGTCAAGAAGACCTGAGTTCAAATCTCACCCAAGACACTTCCTATCTCTGGGACTGCAAGAGAGTCCCTTAACCTCTCTCTGCCTTAGTTTCCTCAACTTTAAAATGGAGATAAAACTAGCACTTACCTCTCAGAGTTGTTGTTAGGATCAGACGAGTTATTATTTGTAAAGTGCTTAGTACAGTGCCTGGCATAAAGATGGCGATTGATACGTGCCTCTACTCTCTCCTTTTTTCCCTCAAGAATAGCATGAGTTACTATAGCAAATGCTCTGCTAAAATCTAAGTAAATGATATTGGTGGTATCCCCCTCATCTAACATATACAAAAGTTATTTTAACATCAAATTATGAAGTATAGCCTTTCTTCACAGATTGTAGCTAATTAATTATCTGAAGTAATTAATTTAGCCAATGACCTCTTGACTGAAGTTCAGGGTCACTGAGTTGCAAAAAAGGAAAAAAAAAGACTCTGTCAAGCAACAGACACTCTAATTTAGAACAAATTAGATTCCTTTTCCTTAGGGGCAACAGAGAGTCAGAAGAGGCCACCATTTTGCATTTATTTCAAGCTCTTGGAGAAGTAGAAAGTCAAATACAATCACATTCTTATGAAAATGAAGCATTCTCAGGGAAGTTGTTCCATATAAACTAGAAAAAAGCCATACATATTTTAAGAAAATGAATAAATCACATAAGCTCTCTGAACCTCAGTTTCCTCAGCTGTCAAATAAGGATAATGATCCTAACAGTTCCTATTTCATGTAGTTGTAGAGTTCCAAGGAGACAAATATATGTAGTCACTCAGGCACCAAACATTTATTTAGCTCTTCCTGTGTGCCAGGCATTGTGTTTGGAACTCATAATACAAAGAAGGGTGAAAATAATCCTTTTCCTCATGGAGCCCACATTTAATTAATGGCTGGGGGGCAGGATGTATTATACATTTAAGATATACACTGAGTAGATGGAAGACAATCCCAGAGAAGATGGCAGCCCCTGGAGTGGACCAGGAAAGGACCTCTGAAGAAGGAGGCATTTGAGCTGAGGCTTGGAGGAGGCCAGGGCTACAAAGAGGCAGAGGGCAGTGGCTAGGCAGAGCATTCCATGGATGGGGCATGACCAGTGTCAAGGCATGGAGATGGGAGAGATAGTGGGATGCGTGTATCAAAGCAAGTAGACCAAGATGGCTGTATTGCCCAGGGCATGGAAAGGAGTGAAGTGGATGGTGACTGGGAAAGGTGGGTAGATGGCAAGATTGAAACATTTGACTAAGTCCAAAAGAAAGAAAGGAAATACACACCTTCTATGTGCCAGGCACTGGACTAAGAGCTTTATAAATACAACCTCATTTGATACTCAAACCCTGGGAAGCAAAGGCCATTATGATCTCCATTTTATAGTTGAGAAGAACTGGCACAGATGATGCTTTAAGACTTAAGTAATTTGTCCAGAGGCCCTCAGCTAGAACTTTTGGATGCTGAATTGGGTCTTGGATTTTCCAGACTCCACCCCAGTGCACCTCCTAGGTGCCTTTAGGCAATCTAGGGACCAGTTGATTAGCTCACCAATACAAGCTTTGCAATCTTTAAGGAGTGGAGAATTCTCAGCAGTTGAGCAGTCTTGATGAGCCAGTATAACTGTGGTGGGCTCTAGTTCAGGAGCTGAGAATTCAGGCTCCTAAGAGGATATCTCTTTCTACATTCCCCTCCCCACACCTACTGACCATATAATTGGAGAGACTCGACAAGTAGCATACACAGCTTTCAGCTAGGAGCACACTGATATGCCTAGAATAATAGGACATAGAAGGGAGCTTCAAGGAGCACCACACTTTGTGTCAAAGAATGCCAAGAAAGGATTTCCTGGCCACAAAGTACTAGGATTGTAAATTTCTTTTTACCTCTCTTTTTAAAAATATTTTATTTTTTAGAAAAATTTTCCTGGTTACATGATTCATGTTTTTACTTTCCCTTCCACCCCCTTCGCTCCCTCCCCCATAGCTGATGCGCGTTTCCACTGGTTTTAACATGTGTCACCTATCAAGACCTATTTCCATATTATTGATAGTTGCATTGGTGTCGTTGTTTCAAGTCTACATCCCCAATCATGTCTGCATCAACCTATGTGTTCAAGAAGTTTTTTTTTCTTCCCTGTTTCCACTCCTGCAGTTCTTCCTCTGAATGTGGGTAGCATCTTTTCCATGAATCCCTCAGAATTGTCCTGGGTCATTGCATTGCTGCCAGTACAGAAGTCCATTACATTTGATTTTACCACAGTGTATCCATCTCTGTGTATAAGGTTCTCCTGGTTCTGCTCCTTTCACTCTGCATCAGTTCCTGGAGGTCTTTCCAGTTCACATGGAATTCCTTTTTATTATTCCTTTGAGCACATTAGTATTCCATCACCAGCATATACCACAATTTGTTCAGCCATTCCCCAATTGAAGGGCATACCTCATTTTCCAGTTTCTCTTTTTACCTCTGTGACAGACATGCTTCTTCATCCCATCAGGTCATCTAGCTATCCACCAAGGCCCTTTGGTCTTGTGCCTTCCTGCCATTGTATCTTCCTCCTCCTCATTCCTGGTTCTATTTTTTATTGATTCATTTAGAGTAGATCCTACAAGTGTATTTACCTGCCATTATACTAAAAGTTCTGCTCATACTTCCCATGGTCCTGTGTATACATGTTGGAGAGTACATCCTCCAGGTTTTGGGGGGAGGATATTTGCGATAACTGTTCTTATTATATCACCTTAGTAAATGCCTTTACTAAAAATTTAATTAAGTCTAAAATCATTAATTATGAGGGGGAAGCAAACCAGTATGGGGCTCATGAGCTGTGCTACTAGAAACATGTCTCCTCATGGTTACTCCTAGAACTTGAAAATGAAGTACTCAAGTCATCTCTTAGGACTCAAATCATTGACTGAAAAGTTGGAAGCAAGACTCTAAAGAGTGTGCTATAGTCAGAATGGCCCAAGTTGGGAAGAGATTCATAGGCCACAGAGAGGACTTTATAATGAACCTTGATATAATAGGCAGTTTATTGAGTCTAGGGGCATGTGATGACAACTGACCTAGAAATTTGGCTAATCACTTTTGCAAATGTGTAGAAGGTGAATTGGAGTGAGGGAGAGACTTGTGGCAGTGAGACCAGTTAGTAGGATATTTGAATGGTATAAAAGTGAAGGGAAGAATACATGAACTAGGGTACTGCCTGTGAGAAGGGAAAAGAGGGACCATATTTATGAGATGTTATGATGGAAGAAACCACAAGATTTGGCAATTAATTAGATATTTCAGGTAGAAGTGAGGCATCAAGGATGCTGCCATTTTTAGGAAACCAGGTCACTGGGAGTATCGTTGGGCACTTGTTGAAAATAAGAGAACTGAAAAGAGGGCTCAATTTTAGAGGAAAAGATATTGGATTCTTCTTTGGATCCATTGAGTTTGAATTGTTTTGGGACATCTAATTTGATATACCTAACCCCACTATGTAGTATGTGTTTGGTACTCAGAAGAGAAACCTGTTATTCTTCAGTCTTTTCATATAGATTTGGGAGTCACATGTGAAGAGATGTTAACTGAATCTATGAGAGCTGTTAAGATCATTCATTGAGGTAATATAAAGAATAAAAAGAAGAGGACTCAGATCACGGCCTTAAGAGAATGTTTAGTTATTGTGTGACATGGTTGAAAATCCAGCAAAGCAGACTGAGGAGAGAGCAGGCAGTTAGGAAGAGAACCAGGAGAGAGCAATGTCATGAAAACCCAGAGAAGAGAGTCCAAGAAAAGAAGATGATTAATGGTGGCATATTCTATAGAGGAAGAATGATATATGAGAAGCCACTAGAAGAGAAAAATCAGCAGAACTGGGACCATCATCTTTGAGGCAATGGAGTCCCAGAAATGAAAGGAACAAGTCTTCCAGCATTTGGTTCTAGTCTAGCAAGCATGTATGTCATGAGAGAAATGTATGGGCTAGTTATGTTCATATGGCACAGTAAGGACCAATGGATGGACAGTTCATTTGCTACCTTTTGCATATATTCTATATCAAGAGAATTAGAGGAAGGCTCCACCCAACATGTTGGATGGACTCGTGAGGGATTTTTGTTAGGTAATGGTCAAGAGACACAAGATGAGAGGAGCAAGGTTGGTTTTTGATTTGTTTTGTTGGAAGAAATAGGTTACTACCTATAGATTACAGAACCATTTTAGTCTTGAAGGAGCTCTCAAAGATAATTTACTATATAGTAGGGGGGTCATCCTCTGCAATGGTGAAAGAATGCTAGACTGATGACATCGTCAGGCCTTGAAGTAATGACATACCCTCAGATGTGCCTTAATTTATTTTATACCTCCCAATATACTATCCAAAGTTCTACAGTGGCTCTTTAAAACCTTTTCATCCCTCCTCAAATGTCTTATGACTCTCTCTCCTCCACCCTGTCAGTTTAGAAATGTGCCTCACACTTTACAGAAAAATTTGAGACCATTCACTGAGTCCTCCTTCATTTCCCCTCCTCTTCATATCATGTCACTTTGTGATACCTCCTGCCACTCTCCCCTCCCTAATTTATGTCTCATATAATGAGGTGGTCCTTCCTGGCAAGACCAACCCTTCATTTCATGATCCCATTATATCCCATCTTTTTCTAAAAGATTGCCTTCTCTATCATCCCTTCTCTCTCACTTCTCTTCAGTCTCTCCCTGTCTTCTGATTGCATCCATATTGCCCAAAACATGCTCATGTTTCAACTTCCCACCTCCCCTCCCGTCCCAATTATCATTTGACCCATCATTCCCTGTTTACTTTTATCCCTTCTCTCTCTTGCCTTTTTGAGCTAAATTCCTTGAGAAGGTCATTTAGAATAGAAGTACCTCTACTCCCTTTCATTCACGCTCTTTTTAATTATCTCCAATCTGGTTTCTGTCCTCTTCATTCAACTCAAACCACTCTCTCCAAATATTCCAACAATCTCTTAATTGCCAAATGTAATGGTATTTTCTCAACCCTTATCTTTCTTGATTTTCCCCCAGCTTTTGACATTGATGATTATCATCTCAATATTGTCTTCTCTCCAGGTTCTTATGACGTTAGTCTCTCTTGACTCTCTTCCTGCCTCTCTGCTCCTTCTTAGACTCATTTGCTGGATCTTCACTCAGGTGACACTCCCTAATTGTGGGTGTCCCTCAGGGCTTTGTCTTGGGCTCTCTTCTCTTTTCCCTCTATATCTGATGGTCTTGTCAGCTCCTCTCGGTTTAACTATCATCTCCATTCTGATACTTCTCAGAATACACATTTTCCTCTGAAGCTTTCCCCTCTTTCAAACTTCCCTCTTCCTGTCAAGGGCTCCATCCTCCTCCCAGTCTTCCATATTTCCAAAGTAGATGTAATCCTCAACACCTCCCAGTTTTTCTCCCTCATATCCAGTTTCTAAGGTCTGCTAAGTTTATCCTAAGTGCTAGCCTAGAGTTTCAAACAGAATGGGAGATCCTTGAACCCTTGTTGACTTGAAGGGGAAGCTTGGATGGCCAGGAGGGGGTAGAGGGACATCAGATCTTCTAGGGTAGGGATTGATTTTCTTTCCAGTATGTGCTCAGGGCTTGGTATAGAGAATGACAGATAGTAAACACTTGTTTACAACTTGTCTACTGACTCACTGATGAATTTGATTATATTCTTCTGTTGGTTCACCGACTGATTAATCACGTTATAGTCATATGTGTGTAGCAATCAATCACTGACAATCATTAAACACCTACTATGTGCTCAGATATATACAGAGTAGATCTCAGTGCTGAGTACTGGTAATAGAAAGAATGCAATAATCCCTACTCACAGAGAATTTCTTCACCATCCCCACCTCACCCATTATTTCACCTCTCCAATTATGGAGTATTGATTTGAGCACAGCCTCCAAATGGATCAATAGTATAGCACAATAGCCAGAAGAATTGTGTTCTCTTGAGTTGCTCTAAGGAGAGATTAGCAAATGCTACAAGTTCAGTCCTCTGGGATTTAGGAATCCACCTTACATATGGCATCCATTCAAATACCCAAACCTTCTCCTCTCCTGCCTTTCAGATATTCTCATTAGACATGAACTCCTCAACCCCGATATTGTCCTGCAAGTGCTCTTCTGTTTATTGAATCTCCTTTTAGATGTGGTACCTCGAACAGACCTTGTTCAAGACTTCCTTCTCACATGCATGGTGAGGAGACTCAGCGTCCCGGGGAATCAGCCTCTCCTCCTCCTACAGTGTCATGCCTCCTGGGGCACTGGTGCTTAATACTGTGCCTGGCACTGAGTAGGCTTTGAAGAAGAGTTGATTGATTGCATCCTGAGATCCCATGAACAGTCTTGGTTAAATTCCCTTCATTTTGCAGATGAAAAGACCAACGTTCAGAAAGAGGAAGTGATTGGCCTCAGGTCAGAATGGGAGGAAGTGATGGTGCCAGGATGTGAAGCTAGGTCTTCTGAGAGCAAAGCCAACCCCTTTAATGCTCTGCCTCTAATGGACATGAGCTAATGGGAAGATAATGATTCTAAAAGGCTAGGCGACCACAAACTTCTCTAAACATGGACCACTATTACTATAGACATGTAATGATGGGGGGGCAGAAAGGGGGACTCTCCACATGCCCTGATGGATTTATGGAAGTGGAAGCATCCTAATGGGTTCATCTGTAAAGTGCTCAGGGATATCTATGAAGACTTCCTCTTGAAACCCCAAGCCCCAGAAAATAAAATGCTTCCTAACTGGTCACAGACATTAAGAATGCTTTTGTGAATGAACGAGTGAATGAATGAATGAACGAATGCATGAACAAAAAAGTATTAATTAAATATTTAGTTAAGACCAGAAGTACATAGGGCAGATGGCAAAGACCAGGAGTCCTTAGAGTACTTTGGGGTTGTCAGATTAATAAGTATTTGTCAGCATCTACTAAGATAAATATTTTATTTGTCTTCTGATTGGCAGGACTGGCTCATTATCAGGCCTAAGAGTTGGAGAAGAGCTGGGGTTCTAAATTCATTCTGACAAGGGTCAGGATGGAGATCAACATCTGAGCCAGGTTGAAAAAAGAGAGAAAGGGACTATTGGAAAGAAGGAAGGAAACAAGTAAGTATTAGGTACCTACTATGTACTAGGCACTGTCCTGTTCTAACTTGTTAGCTCATTTTTTCCGCACAAGAGCCCAAGAATGAGGGCAGCTAGGTGACTCAATGTATTGAGAGCCAGGCTCAGAGATGGGAGGTCCTGGGTTCAAATCTGGTCTCAGACACTTCCTAGCTGTGTGGCCCTGGGCCCCATTACCTAAACCCTTACCACTCTTCTGCCTTAGAACCAATGCATAGTATTGATTCTAAGATGGAAGGTAAGAGGTTAAAAAACAGAAACAATAAAAAAGCCAAGAACCTCAAGAGGTAAATACTATTATTAACCTCCCCCTTCCATTTTACAGATACAAAAACTGAGGCAAAGTGAATCAAAGTGGTTGAGTGACTATTCCAGGGTCATAGAACTAGTACAATTTGGGTGTTAAATTTGAACTCATGTCTTCTTGCCTTTCAGCCCACTACTCTATCTACCATGCCACCTACATTTTAATTGGTCTAAAGGTCAGGGACAGGACCTGGGTGCTGATGCTTTCTTCTCTGATATTACCTTCCATCCTCTCTATCTTGTATAAACCTAGTTATTTACAATTCCCTTCACTTCGCATCTCCAGAGTTCAGCATAGTTCTCGGTTCATCCCAAGGACTTAAATGTTTATTGACTGACTAGCTTCATATTAATTCCATACTCTGCTCCTTATTTTCAGGAAATGTTGGGCAGCTCATTACTGGATAAGGTCTTCCTAATTCTGTAGAGTCAGTGCTTTAGACCATCGAGCACATCCTGGCACCCCAAATGGTATAGACACCCAACTCCTATGTTTCAAAATTACCAGCAGAGTGGGAAGGAGAGCATCATCCCTAGAGATCATTGTTTCAACAGCTCCAAAGTGATTAAATTGGGTATTGCTGAAGAGAAGTTGAGGCTGTTACTACACTGTATCGAAAGGGAAACAACTTCCAATTAGTCCAAAATTTGGTTTGCTCCAACAAACAGCAGCCAAGTCACCCACGCAAGCTAATGTGATCTATCGACCCACGATTTTAATGAGGATGGTGAACGAGAGGCTGGAGAATGCATTTGGCTCTTAACGACAGTCCTACATCCCTTCCTCAACACCCCATCCTGCCCCATCCCATCCTATTCCGAAGATTGATGAGAAAGAAAAGATCCAAGGCGAGGAGGGGGGAGCCTAATAAACCAAAAAAACTCACTGGAAGACATCTGGTTTCTTTGCAGATGCTGACTTAACCATCAACACATCCAGCTACTCAATGAATAACTTGATTTAAAGCCCCAAGCCAATGGGCTGGGCCATTCCCTGTCTGCCAAAATGCATTCATTTACAGATTTACGGAGGGCTGAAATCCTGTTCTGTTTGAAAAGGGGCCCTTCCGCACAGGGCTGAGCCTCCTGCACCCTCACAGGCCCTTGTCCCCCAGACTGGCACACACCTCTCTCCTCTTTGTTTCCAGGCTGTTGCTAAAATAAAAAAGATGAGTCACTTTAGTCACAGAAGAGGAGAAGATGCCTGGGGATTTTCCAAGCATGGGAGACAGAGAGGAGGAGGAGGTGCACTGTGAACTGAATACCTTGGAAGGACCTTTCTCCCACTTGAATTCCTGATCCCTTGGAGCTATTGTCTTATCCCATGTGATGGAGTGAGAAAGGCTGCTTTTACTTGAATGCAGAAGGATCTTGGGTATTCTCCCGTCAAGGCATTGTTTGGTACTTTTTAGCATTTTAACCAAGACTGTTCCAAGGTATCTTTTCTGGTGGATGGGCATGATGAGAAGAGGCTTACTTTATCATCCCCAATGTTAGCTCAGGTTTGATGCAGACAACCCAACCAGCTCCTCATGGCACCATGGTGGGCATTAAATGAGCAAGCACGATTACTATGGATTGGTGGATAGAAGAAGGAGGCTCAGATGGGAAAGTGACATGTCATGGCGCCATCACTCAACTGCTGCAGTTATGGTTCCTCCACATCCATGAATTCGAACATTCCAAGGAAGAATCTTGGAGAGAACCCAGAGCTGCCAAGACTCAGAGAGACGTGAGTGATTCAAGGCCACAAATCAAGAGAGTGACCGAGCCAAATCTGAATCCTGGTCCTCTGACACTGGCTGTGTCTTGATGTTTCCCATGGGGTCCTTCCACCAGTTTCCTTGGCAGTCAACAAAATGGACATGTGGCTCCAGCTTACCCACGAAACCACCATGTGTCAAACAGCCACATCAAAGAGGGATATCCAGGATCTGTTTGTGGAGTAGAAGTCGTCAGCAAGCCTGGCAGCCTGTCTATCACTGCAGGAGTCACCCTCCTCCAACTGGAACTTCCACACTGGCCTCTTATCTCCCAGGAGAGGATGCTGCTCATTAAGGATGGGCAAAACCCCAGAAATGATCCATAAAAGTCAAAGATTAAGAGTTCAAATCTATGACTCAGTAGCCTTCAACAAGCTGAGGACCATTTGCCTCCTCTAGAAAATGAAAGCTTTGCACTAGATCAGTGATTCCCAAAGTGGGCGCTACCGCCCCCTAGTGGGTGCTGCAGTGATCCAGGGAGGCGGTGATGGACACATTTTTTTTTTTTTTTGTATTCCATTCTATTCTGAGTTCAAGAAATAGTTTAATAATTTCTAGGGGGCGCTAAGTAATATTTTTTTCTGGTAAGGGGGTGGTAGGGCAAAAAAGTTTGGGAACCACTGGGCTAGATGATCTGTAATGCCCTGGCCAGCTCTCACCTCCAGTGCTCTGCATTTGAAAAGCCCTTCCTTCCCTCTCTGGCTTCCCCTTCTCTCATGGCCATTCCATGGTCTACATCAGAGGTGCTTGACTTGGGACTGGGGAATTTTTTTTGACAGGTCTATTTTGATAACTCTTGTAATATAATTGGTTTCTTTGGCTCTCATCCATTTCATCCATTGCATCCATTCATCCAAGAAGGGCTCATCAAACTTCACCAGCGTGCCAGAGGGGTCCATGACACACCCCTGTTTACAAACCCCTGTTTGATGTTTTAATACCTCTTATAACTTGAAATTCTTGTAACATGAAATCAAATCTGGCCCCAGATATTTACTAGCTGTGTGACTCTGGGCAAGCAACCTGATCCTGTTTGCCTCAGTTTCATCATCTTTAAAATGAGCTGGAAAAGGAAATGGCAAACCACTCCAGTATCTTTGGCAAGAAATCTCAAATAATGTCACAAAGAGTCAGATGTGATCAAAATGAACAAATAGCAACTAAACTAACTTGAAAATCTATTTTTTAGACCATTTGTATGTTCCAAGTTCTATGTTCCAAGGGGTCTTCCAGCTGTGATCTCTGTTTTCTGTCCTAAGGAACTTTATATTGTATATCCTAAATTCTGTATGTAAGGGTTCATTAGCTCTCCCCATTCCATGTTCTGTGTTCCTTGGTCCACTCCAGCCCTGCTTTGCTGCTCCTTTCCTTCTGTGTTCTAACTTCTCTGTTCCAAGGCCCCTTTCAGATCTTACTTCTAGGCACTAAAATCATGACTATGTTTTATAATGAATTCACTATTCCCTCTTCCTCCATGGGTCTCAGTTTCCTAATCCACAAAATAAAAAGGTTGATATAGGTGCCCTCGCTCTCCTTCATAGTTCTGACATTTTGTGTGGTTCTCTGTTCCAAGTTTCCTTCTGTTTCTTTTTCTTCTCTCTCTTTTTTAAAAACCCTCACCTTCTACCTTAGAGTCAATACTATGTATTGGTTCCAAGGCAGAAGAGTGATAAGAGCTAGGCAATGGGATTTAAATGACTTGCCCAGGGTCACACAACTAGGAAATGTCTGAGGCCAGATTTAAACCCAAGACCTCCTGTCTCTAGGTCTGTTTCTTCTGTTTCTTACCTTCTCTGTTCTCTATTCTAAAGTTCCTTCTAGCTTTGACATTCAATGCATCTACAAGTCCCTTTTCCTCTATTGGGATTCAGTTTCCTCATCCATAAAATGGGAGAGTTGGAATAGAGGACATCTAACCTCCATTCCAATTTTGATATTCTCTTTTTTATATTCTTTCAATACTCACATCATATAGTCTATGTTTTAACATCTTCCCTGACTCTAATACTCTTTCTTCTGAGCTACTCCCAGCTCTCCTATTCTATGTCCTATCTTCTAAGTTCCCTTCCAGCTTTTGAATACTTTCCCCCTACTTTCTAAAGTCTTTCTCACCTCTGAATTTCTCTCTTTTACATTTTATATTGTCTCTTCACTCTGACATTCTCTGTTATGAGTTTCCCCTGAGCTCTATTTTTTTGAAATCATTCTACATCCTAAGATCTGTTTTAGCTCTGCTATTCGGTGAGTCTGAAAGACCCTTTCCTTCCTTGAGTTTTCCTTTCCTCTTGTGAAAAAAAATGAAGCATGCCTGGATGAGTTCAAAGGTCCCTTCTAGGTCTGTCTCTTTGTACAGCAGGGTGATGTAGTCCTCATTCTCCCTCATGGTCACCCGTGCCCTGCTGCCACTTTTCTGCTAAAGGCGCCTCTTCCCCTGACCATGATATGGCGCCAGGTGGCTATAAGGCCCCAGCCGGTGTCCTTGTATAACAGGGCAAGGCTATAAAAATAGTTCCTGCCAATCCCCACGACTTAGCAGGCTTTCTCTATCTCTCCTCAAATCTCCCAGGGACCCAGCTCTTGCCGCCAGCCCCAGGGATGTCCATGAACAAAAGAGACAGCGGCTTCCTTTTCCATCTGAGTAATATTTATGCTTACATGTAGGTCACAGGAAGCCACCCAGATCTTGTTTCTGAAAGCCTATTTTAGCCTCAGCTGCCATGACAACGGTGGGATTTTGCCCAGGTGTCTTCTCTCTACTGACACACGCTCAAGATGGCTTTGGAGCCCCGGCTGCTGCTTCTGGGCTGAGATGTGGAGGAAACACCCCCAGGAATGCAGCCCATTTCGTCCTGGCGATGGGGTGGGCTGGCAAGTGTGAGCTGGGATTCCCCTTTTCTCAGATTCTTCCTTCCTCCATCTTGGCTGAGTGATTCACATATCTCGTTAGATGGAAGGAGCTCAGGATTTGTACCTAGAGTGCCTGGCTTCAAAATTTTGTTGTTACTTGTGACTTATGTTAAGCAAATTGATGTCCAACCCAGCCTCAGTTTCCTCATCTGGAAAACCAAACAAGCTAAATAATTTTCAGGCTGAGGAGGGTCTTGAATGTCAAATGTAGAAATTTATACTTTACACAATAGTACTAATGAGTCATTGATGAATCCTGAACAGGAGGGGAGCATAATTGGAGAGATGTTTTAGGATGAATTGTTAGTGGTGGTGGACAAGATGCAGAATATCAGGGAGACACTAGAGTCAGGGGGTCCAGAGACTGAGGGACCATTCAGAATAATCAATTAATCAATCAATCAAGAATAATGTATTAAACATTTACCATGAGTTAACTGGACCTAGAGTCAGGAAGGCCTGAGTTCATATACAGTCTCAGACATGCACTGGCTGTGTGACCCTGGGCAAGTCATTTGACCCTGTTTGCCTCAGTTTCCTCATATGTAAAATTAGTTGGAGAAGGAAATAGCAAACTACTCCAATACCTGCCAAGAAAACCCCAGATGAGGTTATGAAGAGTCAAACATGACTGAAATGATTGAACAACAACAACAGCTGTGTGTCAACCATTAATCTGAGTGCTGAGAATACAAAGACAAAAATAAACTAGTCCCTGAACTCAAGGAGCTTACATTCTAGACCAAACAAAGCACGGTTAGAGCTGGATTACCATAGTGCCAGTGTGAGTGAAGACATCTTGGGATAGAGAATCAATAGAGATAATATTAGGAGGGGAAACATGGCTTAGGAAGAAAAGTCCTAAAAGTCTGGACTCTGAGAAGCTGTGTTTGATCTTTTGTAAATTTGAATTAGTTCCTTATATGTTTGGGAAATTAAACCTTTGTCGGAGAGCTTTGTTATAAAAATGTTTTCCCAGTTTGTTGCTGTCCTTCTAATCTTGGTTGTCTTGGTTTTTCTTGTACAAACCCTTTTTAATTTGATATAATCATAGTCACACATTTTACATTTTATAATGCTCTCTGTCTCTTGCTTGGTCTCAAATTCCTTCCTTTCCCACAGATCTGACAGGTAGACTATTCTGTGTTCACCTAATTTGTTTATGATTTCACTATTTATATTTAAAGCATTTACTCATTTTGAATTTATCTTGGTATAGGGTGTAAGATGTTGATCTAAACCTAATTTTCCCCATACTGTTTTCCAATTTTCCCAGCAACTTTTGCCAAATAGTGAGTCTTGTCCCCAAAGCTGGGGTCTTTGGGTTTATCCAACACTAGCTTCCTGAGGTCATTTACCCAGTCAATTCCACTGATTCTCTCTTCTGTCTCTTAGCCAGTACCATACTGTTTTGATGATTACTTTTCTGTAGTACAGATTTTAAGTTCTGGTACTGTTGGGCCCCCATCCTTCACTTTTTTTCATTAGTTCCTTTGATATTCTTGATCTTTTGTTCTTCCACATGATCTTTGTTATACTTTCTTCTAATTCCATAAAAAATTGGTAGTTTGATAGGTATGGTACTGAATAAGTAGTTTAATTTGGGTAGGATGGCCATTTTTATGATATTAGCTCATCCTACCCAGGAGCAATTAATATTTTTCCAATAATTTAGATCTAGTTCTAATTGTGTGAAAAGTGTTTTGAAGTTGTGTTCTTATAATTCCTGTGTTTGTCATCAGAAGCTGTGTTTGAATCCAGGATCTACCTCTGCAGGGTCCATACACCCTAGCCTAATGACTTTATGACTTTGGGTCTCATTTTCTTTATTTTCAAGAGAAGAGGATTGGACAAGATCATTCCAAAGAGTCCTCCCTATTGTAGATCTGTGATCCTATACTTCCAATGGGCTTGTCCAGTTCAAAGTTCTATGAATTTCACTTCATAATGAATTTCATGGACTGTGGGACAATGTGTAAAGATGTCAATTGGTTAATAAACATTTATTAAGCACCTATTATGTGCCAGGCACTTGGCTAGGCATTTGAACTATGGGAAGAACATGGGGGAACATCTAATGGAGACATGGAGTGAGAACACTAATACTGGTTTATTGGAAAAGAAGGGGACTGGGAATCAGGAGACTTTCTCCAACACCAAATCTGCCATTAACTAGCTTTGGGACCATCACAAGTGCTTTGAGTCCTCTGAGCCTTCACCTGTCACTCTTTAAAGTAAAGAGGTTGAGGCAGATAATTTTCAAATTGGAGTTGCTTGGTGCAGTTCTTTACATCAGAGGGCTTGTCCAAAGATGGTGGGGGAGAAGACTTCCTAGATAGAGCTCAGAGACTCCCCTTTAAACGGTCTGCTATTGAAGTCCAGCGGATATCTGATTGCTTTTTATTGTCCCAGGGGTGAGATGAGAGTCATCTTTTTAACTTAATCTGCTAAGATGAGGTCTTTTCATCTTGCTGAAACTGCACAGAAGTCCAGGAACTGACCATGGATGGGTGGCCATGGAATCTTTAACCAGATCTGATTCTGACTTGTGCAGGTTTAACCGTCTGTAGGCAACCTGGTGTGTGTGTGTGTGTGTGTGTGTGTGTGTGTGTGTGTGTGTATGTTTGCTCAATATTAATGCTAAACTTACTGTAGATAATCAATTGACATAGCCTTCTGGAGCTCAGATGTCCCAAGCTCAAGGGATCTACAGCCTCATCTCCCTGGTAGCTAGGATTATAGATATGAGCCACCGTGTCCTGTGAAGACATTTTCAGGAAAGACTTTGCTAGAATGGAGAACATAGGGAGGAAGGCCACCAGGATGCGGAGGGAACTAGATTCTCTACCAGATGAGGACCAATGGAAGGAACTCTATTATGTACTAGCTCCTGGAATAGAGGAGAAGACTGAGGTGGAGCAGCATGGGAGGAGTAATACACATATATTTACGTAAACACATGATGTACATTTGTGTATTTTGATAACTTTTAAAATGGATTTTGTTTCCTTTTTCAGTGCCCCTGTCCTGAATGGAGGGGAGAGACGGGTAGGCTTCAAACACCTCCTATAGCCTACCATGATATCTCTGCCCTATCTCTTGGATTCCAGTTCTTTTTTTTTAATTTTTTTCCCTTTGAAAATTTTTATTTAATTAATTTATTTAGAATATTTTTCCATGGTTACATGATTCATGTTCTTTCCCTCCCCTTCTCTCCCTCCCTCCCCCTGTAGCCAATGAGTAATTCTACTGGGTTTTACATATGTCATTGATGAAGATCTATTTTGGATTCCAGTTCTGTAAGGGATATTGAGCTCATTTTCTGTAGGTTGGCCATTTTGTCTCATTAGAAGTAACCAAAGGGATAGATTTACAAGCAAAAAGAAAGTCAGCTCCTGCCCTCAGGAAGCATACATTCTAATGAGAGATAATACATTAAAAATAGCTGAAAAGCCAAAGTGGGGATGTGAATGGTGCCTATAAGCAAGAGGGAGATTGGAGAGGGACATATGGCTGATCTGAACCCTTCCTCAGAATGGAGTTTCTAGGAAGAACTCCCCAAAGGGAGAAGGAGGCTTTCAGGGCCTGAGGATGAAGGCAACTTAAATATGGTGAAAAGGAACCAACCCCAAGAACATTGCAATTGGCCCAACTCAGAAAATTTTAACATATTTCAGTGGAGGCAGAGTAGTAGAGACAAGACTAGACTTAGAATCAGAGGACATGAGTTCAAATCCTGGTTTCATAGCTTATTGTCTATGTGACCTTGGTTAAGACATGGAATTCCTCTGGGCTTCCATTTCCTTCTATGAGTATACTGTGTGGTGCTTATTTATATTATATATATATATGATAAATATTATAATATTTTTATTAGAAGATAAATTCATTGTGAATAGGAATATTTTCATTCTTTGCACTTGAAATCCTAGTGACAGCATGGTATTTGCCTCACAGGAGCAGTCAATCGACACTTGTTGACTCATTGTTGAATCTGTCCAATGAAGGACATGGACTAGATCCCTTTGAGATCCCTTCCAACCCTAGATCCATGATCCTCCTAATTGAGCATCTTTGGACAGGTCACTACCTCTCTGGGCTTCCATTTTATCATGAATAAGATGAGATGGGGATTTGGTGATAGCCAGGATCTCTTCTAGCTCTCAGTATTTGTTCTCCTAGAATAGAAGATGGTTTCTTTTCCACTCTCCACATCCCCAGAGTCTAGCTTATTGCCTTGTGCATGGTTGTGCCAAAAAGGCTTAGTGAACTGAATTGAATTGGCCCCTAATGCAGGATTGCCTGCCTTGGGAGGAGTTCAGGTTATATTGGGTGATTTTTTCAGGGTCTTCCTATTATCTACAGCAGTGGTTCCCAAACTTTTTTGGCCTGCCGCCCTCTTTCCAGAAAAAAATATGACTTAGCCGCCTGGAAATTAATTTTTTTAAAATTTTAATAGCAATTAATAGGAATGATAAATGCACCTGTGGCCATCACTGCCCTCCTGGATCTCTGCAGCACCCACCAGGGGGTGGTAGCACCCACTTTGGGAATCACTGACCTACAAAGTCAAATGCCTTTCCTTGGTCTTCAAGGCCCCTTGAAATCTATCACCATCTTTCTCTTATAATATTCCCCATGTATTCCCCATGTATTCCATGTTCCAACCAGTCTAGATTTCTGTTGCTCACTCTACATATACTTTGAAGATGCCCCTGTATGTTCAGTCACTTCCATCATGTCTGACTCTCATGACCCTATGGAGAGTTTTCTTGAGTAAGATACCCGAGTGGCTTGCCATTCCCTTCTCCAGCTCACTTTGCAGATGAGGAAACTTAGGGGTGAAGTGAATTGAGGCTGTATTTGAACTCGGGTCTTCCAGACTCCGTGCCCAGGGCTCTACCCATGGGGGGGGGGGTCAAGCTGTCTCTACTCCAGTCTTATTTCTTATTCCTAATTCCAACATTACTGGATTACTATCCAGCTTTTAATCCTGGTACGATTGCCTCCTCCTGCAGCATCTTCCTTGCCGGGAGTGTCCATTTCCTACTATAACTGAGCCTGGCATGATGTGTGAGTGTGTCAGTCTTCTGGGGTTGTGCCTTCTGCCTCGAGGGAGCCCCTAGAGGGGTTGGAGCACATGTTGTCTTGTTTTTATGTCTTGTCTGGTCCCCAGCATTTTGCTCTGGACCCAGGAGGGGGTTAATCGATGCTGCCTAGATTGAGTCCATGGGAAAAAGCAGAGCCCCGGAGAAGCTAAATAAGGTCACGGCTGTTTCTCCCTGGACAGTAAAACTCCCATTTCTGCCCAGAGGCTTTTTTTTCCAGGTCAGCAGGAATGAAAACCAATTAGACAATTTAATGCATGAACAAAAAAACAAAAAAAACACTGAAGCCATTTGTTGTTGAGTTTAATTCTATAGAAGCCAAGGCCCCGGTGTTTTGCACAAACCACAGAGGATATTACTCATCTCGAGAGTTCATTTTTTCCCCTGACTTTAGGGAGTGGTTACATAAGCCAGACTCATTGGATGGGCAAGAAAAAAAAAGATGGAGAAGACGCTTCCAGAAATTCTCGATTCCATTCCACCCAAGAAATGTCGCTGAAGCTTCTGCCATGGCAAGGTGTTGGGTCAGGGCCCAGGGCTCAGAAAGTCACAATGAAAACCCAGTCCTGCCCTCGAGAGGTTTTTATTTTATGTGGGAGATGCCATTTGGAAACAGATCAGGAAAGAAAAGACCCAAATGGTGGAATGGTAGACTGACAATACTGGGATCACAAAGGGCTGCCTGAGGGTACCTGAGCTAAGCCTTGAAGGGTGCCAAGAACAGGAAGGGTTGAAGAAGTCAATTCCAAGGGTGGCATCCGGCTTTGCAAAAGGAAAGCCACAGGAAATGGGATGTGATGGGCAAAGAATTGTCGTTCTCAACCCAATGTGGCTGCAATGTAGAATTCACGAAGGTTGATCTGGGGAGATGAGAATGGAAGGAAAACCTGGTGGCTGGCTGACTTGGAGGAGCTCAAGATTCATACTGAGAAGTTTGCATTTTAATCTAGATGCAATAGGGAATAATTCAAGTTTCTTGAGCAAGGGAGTCACAAGGTCAGACCCGCGTTTAAACAGACTATTTGGTAGCTCATCATGATATGGAAAAGGAAAAAAAATCTAGCTTGAGATTCAAGGGTAGAGATTAAAGTTACATAGGCAGAAAGGAGCACAGCCATGATTTACATCCAGATCCCTGACTTCTTCTAATTAGCATACTGGACCTAAAATGTGAGCAATTCTTGTTGTCAGGTCTTTTTTTGGTCATGTTTGACACTTTGTGACCCCATTTGGGGTTTTCTTGGCAAAGATACTGGACTGGTTTGTCATTTCTCTTTTAAACTCATTTAACAGATGAGGAATTTGAGGCAAACTAAGTGATTTGTCCAGGATCACACAGCTAATAAGTGTCTGAGATTGGATTTGAACTCAAGTCTTCCTGGTTCTAGACCTATACACCACCTAGTTCCCCTAAAGGAACTCCTCTTTAGTGACTATAATAATAAAAAATGACAATGATCACTTTCATCATTCTGCTGATGGAGATCAACAACTTAAAACCATGGTCTAATTTTACCTGCATACCTCTGTGAGAGAGAAAGGGCATGGATTATTGATCCATTTCACAGAGGAGAAAATGGAGGCTTAGTTTCTTGGTCTACTTTATAGCTGTCTGGAGAATGAGAAAGCCTCTAAGCTAGACCCCCAGCTCCACTCTTCTAATTCTAGAGTTCTTTCCTTGACTTGGCCTTGGAGTCAGAAGTTATGTTTGAGGCCATTTGCTCACTCCATCCTATTTTACAAAACGTAAGCAGTTCAAGAAAGGCAACGCTGTCCTTCAAACACTGAGCTCCTTGAGGGTAGGAGTAGCCTATTTTTGCTTTTCAGTGTAGGAGTTAGCAAAGTCTTTGGCTATCACATCAAAGTGATTTTTGGAAATACTCTCCCTTCCCCTCCCTCCACCTTTAACTTGAATTTTTTTCTAGTAATCAAGAAAAATATATATGTAAAAATCTCTCCGAAGATGACTGCATCTGGAGGCATTAAAATAGTCCTTCCTGATAGTCCCATGATCTCCATGCTGATGGAATTGAAGGAGGAAAGTATGCCTCATTATCTATTCTTCAAGACCTTCCATCCTCATTCCCAGTTTCTTGGAGATGTTGGTTAGTCAATTAGCATTCCTTTTGCATCTATTTTGTATCTACAGAAGATCCAAAGAAGGACAAAAGAGAGACCTTGTCCAGAGACATCACAAGAGCATCAATGCCCAAACAAAGTAAACATCCATCCATCCATCCACATATGCATCCATCCATCCATCCATCCATCCATCCATCCATCCATCAGAAGTTACTCAGACCTAGGACACATTCTTCCCTATTCTTCTTCCTAAGGAAGAATGGAATCAAGTTTAATATGATTTCTACATAACATTCATTCCACCAAGTTCAGGTCAACCTGGAGAATGGCTGATGGACAGAAGAGTCTGCATCTGTGCTACTATTAGCCTAGATCATGCAGATGGTTGATGCTCATTGCCTGGAGTCTGGCTACTCTGGACATGGACTTCTGTTCCCAGACCTCTTATGGCTTACCATTTTGGCATTGCAAGCTCACAAGATCAAAACTGTCTCCAATCTTTTACTTAAAAGCACCAATACTAGATGTGCTATCATCTTCATGTTGGCTCTGGGGAGGAAAGGGTCCAAGGTCCCTCCCTCTGTGACTTCAGTCCCTCTTACCCTCTTCCTCCAATGCCAGTCAGAGAAGAAAGGGTGAGAAAAAGAGGCTCTTTGACCTTCTGGAAGCTTTCCTGCCTCTGGCTCATCAGCTAAACAAAATGGCGCCTCTTCTTCAAGTGGTAAGCAGGCAAGAAACCATACTTGGGCAATTCTAAGTCCAAGTGGGGATTACATGAGCATTACATCAGCTCCTAAATACTGGGTTCATTGGGCCAGTCGGCCCTAATACCCAAATATAGTCGCAGGATTCTATGTGATAGATTTAGGACAATGACAACAGGATGACATTTGAAACAAGCTGACAGAAATGAATCATGTGCACGAGAGCCACCAGCCTATAAATGCTAGGTCTATCCATCTTGCCTGGGACTACCAATGACATTTCTATCCCTGTAAGGGAAGGATAGATGCTGCTTCTTTTAGATTTTAATTCTGAATTATGAGATAACACAGGAGTGCAGGTTTGGATGGTGCCATAGAGATTATATAGTCTAAAGCAGCGGTTCCCAAACTTTTTTGTCCTCCTGCCCCCTTTCCAGAAAAAATATTACTTAGCCCCCTGGAAATTAATTTTTTTTAAATTTTAATAGCAATTAATAGGAAAGATAAATGCACCCGTGGCCATCACCACCTCCCTGGATCACTGCAGCACCCACCAGGGGGCGGTGGCGCCCACTTTGGGAATCACTGGTCTAAAGTCTTCATTTTTTTCAGTTGAAGCACCTAAAGTCCAAAGGTTTACTTTAAGTAGCCCAAGGTCATAGAGTTAATTAATGTCTGAGCTAGGTCTAGAAGGTAGGTCTACTAAGTTCCAGGCTGGGTTAGTGCTGCTGTTAATTCAGCACCTCCCAGAACACCTGCCCTGCTTCTACTTCAGCCTTCAGAGGCATCAAAAGGAAATAACTTCTTTGAAGAAGGAGCCACCTATACCACCCACTGCCAGTCCATTGCCACTCAGGGACCAGGCAAACCAACCTAGCCAAAATAACAGAATACACTGAGGGAGAGACAGGAAGCAATGGGCACCAGCCTAGTCAAATCTCCAGTGCCACTTTGACCACCATTTTCCCATAGTTCCCTGTGGGCACAGTCTAGGACTCTAAATCTATTGTCCTTAAGAATCACAACCTTTCTAGCCCAGCATCCTCCTCAGAAATAGTCTTTGGAGATGATGCCTGGGGACTGTTTCTGCAGGGGTTATGCCCAAGAGACTGAAAAGTTCCTGTCATCAGTCCTTGGTCTCATCAGGGTGTCACCTGTTACCTCCCCCTAGATAGGTTCAAGACAATAGACAGAAAAAGGGAAGGGGCAAGAACTGGACCCAGATCCTGGCTGGTTTGGTGTATTTCTGGGTCCTCTTCTCTCATAAAGATGGAGGCTAGCACTCATGGTCTAATCTGGGACTCATTGGTGTCCCTAAAACTTCTCTCAGATCCTGATATTTGCTTTAACTCTTAACTCTCCTAGAGAATCTCTAGGATCTCAAACATGCCAGAGGAACAGTTTTTTTTAACATACATACACTGGAATGACCTGGAAGGCCAGCAGGCCCAACTCCTTTTTCCTACCAATGAGATAATTTTTTTACCTTGGAACCAATACACAGCATTGAGTCTAAGATGGAAGGCAAAGGTTAAAACTATAATAACTGATGCAAAGACGTGCAGAGAGGTATCACCCAGATTGGACCTGGGGGACCGAAAAGATAAGGGTGTCCCTGACAAAAAGAAGGCAGTGAAGAGTAATGGTGTGTGTGTGTGTGTGTGTGTGTGTGTGTGTGTGTGTGTGTGTGTGTGTGTGGTTTCTTCAGGGATATGAAGTGAGCGATCTCTCATAACAACACTCCCTTTCGATAAACTATATGACAGATTTTAGTATCATATAAATGAAAAGCATAATTGATGAGAAAACCCATGCTAGATGTAATAACAATAAGAGCTCCCCTGTCCCCTTTCGCTTGGGCTTTGCACTTCCTGTGGCGGCCACTCCCTGCCCAGCAGCCTGTGCCATTCTCTTTTCTTGGTAGTTGGGCTTTTTCCAACTCCGATATTCTTTGTTCTAAAAGCATGGCTGCTTTCATCTTTTGTGTCCCATGATTGTTTCCTCCTCGAACAGAAATTCCAAGTTCTCGGGTTCCTTCTAGCTCTGGCATTCCAGGTGATAAAGTTCCATCCCAGCTTTAATATTCTAAACTTGGCCCATTCCAAGGCTGACTTTTATGTAGACGCCTTCTCCATGGAATTGGTGCTCTGTACTGGCTCCAATGAGAGATGGCAGACCCCCAGAGACCAGGGAGTGGCCCTCCTCTGTACCCAAGCCCCCTCCCCTTTGGTCACAGCATTTGATTCCCAAACTGGCTTGACCTTAAGTCCCCAACGCCATGGATAAATCTCATTAGTATCAATGCTATTCCTTTTCTACTTTGAAATATTAAAAAAAAAATCACTGTGACAAGGATCGCCTTCCCCCATCTCCACAGAGGTAGCCACCTGACATTTCCCTGCAGGATTCCTGGAGACGAGTAGGCCGACCCCCACTGTGCTCCCCACAATCAGTAAGGACCTCTTTCCCCATCACCTGGCAGCATCAGCATCCCGAGGCCTGGGGATGGGCGGCTGGTTTCCAGAAATCCCAGGTGTGCCGCACGGCACTCCTCGAGACGGGGAGCAATGAGAAGCACAGAGGAACGACATTTTCCGAGAGTTGGAAAGAAAGCCTTCTGCCAAAAAGGAAACCTTTTGGGATGGAGGAAACAGGAACTGCCAAATGAAGGCAAACTACCTTCAGCAGGATTTTCTTCGTTGTCGAAATGACGGTGACCTTTCTGCTGTCTGAGCCTCATCACGTCATCTCCGCCATGGTGGAAACTTTTCTGGAGCAAATTGTTAATGTTTTTCAGGCCAGCTGAAAAACCCATCCACGAGGCAACCAAATCTGCTTCATCCCACCTGTTTCTACTGCATTTTTGTCTCCCCTGAGAGTCCCCCCTCCCCATGGTACACTTTTGAAACTTTAGACATTTAATATTTTCTAATTTTGAATCATTTCTTGGTGCTCGGTTGGGGAATGGGAATGCTAAAGGGTGGGTGGGGGGTGGAATATACATATTAAATGGTTCCCTCTAGCAGGTGTGTTCTTCAGGAACAAGAAAGAGGTTGGCATAAGGGATGGAGAAAACTGCGTGCTTCAGAGGGCTCTGGGAAATGTTCTCACTCAGCTTAACTAGATGCCACGTGTATTTTTCTGGTTGTCAAAGCATTATGTCCTTGGAGAAAGTAACATGAGTTGAGTGACCCTCCCTGAGAGGGAGCCGGAGGGGATTTTGATTGAAAATTACTGAGGCAAAAAGGAAGGACCATTGGCTTTTAGGAGGAAAAAAAACACACACATGAGTGGCACTAGGGACAGTTCAGATGGATCTAGGAAAAGCAAGTCTCTTTTGGAAAGGGACCCTGTTCTAGAGAAAAAAAAAATAGAGTCTCTGGAGGAAAAGGACAAATCCGACCAAGGCAATTTAAATGTTCTTGTTCAGTTACTGAGAGACAAATGAATGGTAATTCAGTGGAAAATCTGGTAACTCTGCTCATATACTACCTGGAAGTTCAAGGAAACTAGCATCAGTCAAGGAGAGAGTCTATGGGTCTTCTATGGGTTTGCGTTGGGCTGGGTTGGGTTTTCATCCTTTTGTTTAAGGTAGAGGCATTGTTTATTTCTATACCAGGGAATTAGTGACTTGGCTTGTTCCTCTGGGTATAAAACCCATTTTAAGTGATGCCTGCTCCATGGGGACTGAGGGATGGTCTCTCCTGGGGGTGCCCACCTGCCCATGGAACTATAACATTTAGTTCATTGCAATTTCCCAGGGTAGCTGGGGTAAAAGGAAAGGCCGCACCCCCGAGAGACCAAGAGAGGAGAGCTTCTGTGACTTACCCAACGTTCAACCATGTCAGACTTGCCTTTGGTGCCTATGCAGCTTGACTTTGACCTAGTCCAGCATTTCTCAGATGGATTTGTAGTGCAACCAAATATGTCAGTTCTCTAGTGCATGAAAATCCTTCTTCCTTCATCTCAGATCTGTGGAGCAAGGAGAAGGCATGCTCATGGGTAGGTAGGTGGAGAAAGACAGAGGGAGTAACAAGAATTTGATTTAATTGTATAGTTTTTCCCCTTCTAATCGAGATGAAATGACTTCAGACTGCTGGAACTTCCCAGTCGCTCCTTCAAATCCTTGTTCTCTGGGAGCAGCTGGATAGCTCAGTGGATTGAGAGCCAGACCTAGAGATGGGAGGTCATAGGTTCAAATGTGGCCTCAGACACTTCCCAGCTGGGTGACCCTGGGCAAGTCCCTTAACCCTCATTTTCTAGCCTTTACCACTCTTCTGCCTTGGAACCACTACACAGTATTGATTCCAAGATGGAAGGTGAGGGGTTAAAAAAATCCTTGTTCTCCCTGCCCTAAGGCTGAATTCAGTTGGCGTCTCCTCCTTGAAGCCTTCCTGAGTCCCTCAAATTTTCCTTGATCTCTTCCTTTAAATATCTCTTTAAGACCTTCCAGCTAGCATCATACTCGTTGGTACATCTATTGGATTTTCCCAAACCCCTAAATAGAGTTATCAAAGCTGAAAGCAGGATTTTTTTGTCTTTTGCCTTTGTATCCCCTCGGCTGCATGTGTAGCCTCACACAGAGAAGTGACAGCTCAATAGATGTTTGTTGAATCGAGGTCCTTTTCCCAAGGACTGTTGCTAGAGATCACTTCTGGCTAACCAGGGCCCTGTGCAGCCAGAACACAACATGAGGAGATTTTCCAGCAGATTCTGTCTGCCTGGATCATCCGTATCAAGGAAGTGGCAAGGCTGGGAGTCCCCGGGGAGAAGACCTCCACCCTTGAGACTGCACAGCACAGCTCCTGCCAGCCTTTTAGACATCTCTCGCTATTCTCTTGCAGACTGTTCATCTCCAGCTGCCTTTCTGGCTTCCCAAGCGGATGTCTGGGAGATCTTTAAATTAGACATGACCAAGATGGACCTCCTTATCTTCTCCCCGAAATCCTCCTCAGTTCTTCCCTTTCCACTTACTGTGGAAGTCATCATTGTCTTCCCAGTTCCTCAGACTCCCAGACTAGATGCCATCCTTGATTCCAAATGATCTCTCACCCCCCTCCCAGATCCAATCTGCTGCCAAGGTCTATGGATTTCAGCTTTGCAGCATCTCTCCGACATGCCTCCTCTTCTCCTCTGACACTGCCACCCTCCTAGTGTGGACCCTTACACCTCGCACCTGGACCACTGCAGTAGTTGCTGGAGGTCTGCCATTCTCCATTCCCTTCCCACTCCAATCCAGTCTCCTTTCAGCCACCAAAGTGATTTTCCTAAAGAGTGAGTCCAGTGGTGTCACCCCTTGCTTAGGAAACTTCTGTGGCTCCCTGTCACCTCAAGAATCACATACAAAAATTCCCTGTTTGACATTCAAAGGCCTTTCTGAATTCTTCAATCCAATGACCCTGGCTTTTTCTCCTCCTACCTATAAGATATCCCATCTCTGGGCTCTGACTATTTTCTTTTGTCTGACTGTTGCTCATATTTGGAATACTCTCCCCCCTCATCTCTACCTACTGACCTCTTTGGCTTCCTCTAAGTCTTAACTAAAATCCCACCTGCTAGAGGAAGCCATTCCCAACCCCTTTTAAATCTAATGCTTTCCTCCTTTAGTCATTTCCTATTTATCCTAGCCAGAGCTTAGCTATATGTATTTATTTGCTCTTTGTCTCCCCATTAGATTGTGAACTTCTTGAAGGCAGTCATAATCTTTTGCCTCTTTTTGAATCCACATCCTTAGCATAGTGCCCGATAGGTAGGAGACTCAGTATTTATTGACTACTACAAATGGGTACAATAGCTGTTCTCAGTCTGTGATATTCTATCTTATCTGTAAAGAGGAGTAGGAGTTTAAATACTGAATCTGACAGTGTCTCTGTGGTGCTGGGAGATTTGCTTAGGCTTTCAAGATCTTGGTGACGCCATTAAGCTATTAGTGAACTCACCAGGGTCCATTCCAGCTCTGAGTTCATGATTTTGGAATCAGAAGGAATGATGCCAGTTCTGACTCTCCCACCAGTTAGAATTTTCTGCCCCCAAAAATATATATATTATTATATATTATATGTATCATATAATATATGTTATTTATATGTACACCAATATAGAATTATGTATTATGTATTACATATATCCAAATGAATACCTTGTTTTACTCTTTGTGTTTAAGCTATGCCTCCTCTCCCAGCCTCCCCACAATGGTGCATTCCCTGTTCCCTGCACCTAAGAGGGAATATGCTGAATGCTTCTTGTGTTTGCTGCCCAAGACACAAAAGTCCTACTAAGGGCTCTGGAAGGTCATAACTGGAGTGTCATGGAATTCCCTCAATTCCACTGTAAAGTGAGAGGAAAGGAGAGGGTCTTTTGCCACCCAAGTTTTCTAGAACAGCCAATGCTTCCCAAATGGGCCCAAAGCTCAGGACCCTGAGGCTGATTTGGGATACCTGTTTGGGAACGACTTCGGCAGAGGCACCTCCTACTCCCAATGGCACATTTGAATTGTTTCCTGGTATTTACTGAACTTAGACTTCCACTCCATTAGGCACGGTCCTCCAGAAGAAATGCCAGTCTTGTTCCTGGCACTGGCTAAGAGGTCAATTAAGTGTCTTGCTGGATCACTTAAAAAAATGTAGCCTTAGACCATCAATGAGCAAGCAGGCTTGCTTCCTGAGCTGGCTCGCCAGGGCTTTGACCCACTGTGCTTTCAGGCACGTTCCCTTGCTGGAAGGCAGTTGTCTTGTCAACACCATCATTGATTCCCAATTCATGAAGGCACCATCTTGAACTCCTGGGAGGGACCACTAGTCAATGGGACTTCTGGCAGAGCAGCGAGCTTAGTGTCTGGAGGAAAAGGCTAAGAAAAGAGGAAAACCCAGGAAGATTTGAAAAATGCTCCAGCACTGAGTTTAGTTAACCAACAACATGGGAGGGGCTGTGATGGGGATGGGAAAGGGAGAAAGCTTTTATTCTCTGCTTAATGCAGACCAGGCATTGCACTAAGAAGGTTACCCATATTGTCTCCATTGGAAGAGGTCTCCTATAGATCATCCCTAAATCCAACTTGATTCCTTGTCTTGGAGACTTCCCTTTCTACAAGCGGAGGGGATGAACTTGGTTTATCCCACAGGATCATGTTTTGAGGGAGGGCGGAAAATTAATTCAAGGATGACTGTTGTAAACTAGATAGTATATGGGACACGATTTGAGTTGACTAGGGTTCAAATTCGGCCTTTAGTTCTTAATTTTGTCACCCTGGGCAACTCATACAACAGTCTCTTCCCCTTAGTTTCACCATCATTTGAACTACCTTATAGGGCTATTGTGAGGCTCAGATGAGATGATGGGTATAATGTAGCACAGGAATTTCAGTTGCCATCATTATCTTCCTCCTCCTTCTCCTCATTTTATATACTTCAGGGTTTAGATAGAAAAGGGCCAAGATGAATTATTACTTGGAGGTTATTATTTTTATTAACTGCAGCGAATAGAATGTCATGCCTGGAGTCAGGAAGAGGAGTCTTCCTGTACTCCAACCTGACCTCAGACACTTCCTAGTTATGTGACCCTGGGAAAGTCACTTGACCCTATCTGCCTCAGTTTCCTTATCAGCAAAATGATCTAGAGAAGGAAACGACAAACCACTCTAATATCTTTGCCAAGAAAACTCAAATGGGGTCAAGAAGATTCAGATAAGACTGAATATAGATTAAACTATCCTTTTCAATGACATGGAAGCTCCTTGTGACATTGGGTAATTCATTCTTTGCACTTATATCCCTAGTGCCAAGGCTCTGTGTCTGGCATGCAATGGTTGATTGGTCATTGACTTATTTATTGGTTTCATGCTTAATGTTTGGAGGAGGTTTTCCGTTAAAATGATTGTTTTTTTAAGTTGAATGGACACAGTTTGAGTCTTTGTAGACTCACTGGAAGTATCTTTGGGACCGCTCCAGTTGATGATGGGATGGATGATAGGAATGGCTTGGATCTGATGGTGGTGATGTTTGGAATCATGTGGGAAGAGGTCAGTTAAAAAGAAAACTTTGGAAATTAGGAGTAAAGAGAAACACCCAAAGGGGAAAGTTTCTAGAAGAAAACTATGTGGTTAAAGACATTTTCTCATTTCATATTTTTGACTTTCTTGTACTTGTTGGGCTCTTAATATTTGTTCCACTCGAAACAGCTAGTCACCTCTGTCAATTCTCTTTCTCGGAGTAAATGGGAGCCAAACTCAGTCATAGAGTCTCTCGTGATCCCTCCCAACACCAACCTCCTGGCCATTTTATTTCTCTTTCTTGGTCTAAAAATTACTTTCTAATGTCATTGTTGCTTTTTCTATGTACGTGATATTTCCCACCAGTAGAATATGCGCTCCTTGAAGTCAAGGACTGTTTTTGCTGTTGCCTTGGTGTCTCAATGGGCAGCTAGCACAGAGATGGATAATCCAATTAATACATGTTTTTGAGTTGAAAACAGATGATGATGGTTCTCAATCAGCAATACAGCCCAAAGGAGAATATACATTTGGCTGGTGAAGACTTAAACTGGAGTGATTGGAAGGAGTTCAGTTCCTATCAAGTGACTTGAAAATAATTGGAGTTGGGGAATAGTGACTGGACCTTTGGCTTGCTTATTATGATGAACCTATGGGTGAAGATAAAGTCCAACAACCAATTGCCATATAGTCTTGGAGAATTGTTGAGAACACAGAGAAATTAAGTGACTTGACCAAAGTGACTCGAACAAGGTCTCATTTGTGTGTTAGAGGTTTTGATTCCAGCTTTCCATCAGCTATGTCATGATGCTTTTAAAGTCTTAGAAGAAAGTAATAATATTAACAATAATAACTAATATTTAAATAGTGCTTTAAGGTTTGCAACACCTTTACAAATATTAACTCATTCATTCCCACAAAAACCCTAGGAGACAGGTGCTCTTATTATCACCATTTTATAGATGAGAAACCTGATGCAGATAAATGTTAAATGACATCTTTGTTACGTTAAATAACATTTAACAAACATTAAAAGACACAAAACCAAGTCTTCCTGGCTCCACATTCAGTACCCAGATGACCTGGGGCCAAATAGGTCACAAGAACTAGTTTGTTTGTTTTTTTTTCTTTCTGTTATTGGTTAATTCTTTGACTGTAGCCCAAGTTTGTCATCATTTTCATTATTGCATTTTCCCAGCAAGCCCTCAACTATGGAACCCCATAATTTCAGAATAATCCAAGTCATGGGAAACCCAAAAGGGAAATGGAGTGATGCTTGGGGGTGGGATGAAGCACACTGTAGTATCATACCTAGGATTACTGGTGGGTAGTCATGGCAAAGACTCAGACAAGGACATTTATGACTACCCAAAGAACCAGCCCAGAAATGAGATAAAAGTGAGAGATAACTACATGGTTAGCCTATTTTTCTATACTGGTGTCCCAGAAATAAGACTCCAGCACACCAGAGGGGCCCTCCATTAATTCATTCGTTCAATAAACATTTATTAATGTTGATCTATTATATGCTACGCACTTGGGATATAAAAAGAGGCAAAAGACAGTCCCCAGCCTCAAGAAGCTTATAGTCTAATGGAGGAGACAATGTGCACACAAATATGTACAAACAAGCTACAGACAGGGTCAATAGGAAATCATTAAGAAAGGGAAGACATGAGAATTAAGAAGCATTGGGAAAGACTTCCTGTGGAAGGTAGGATTTGAGTTGAGACTTAAAGGGAGATTGTGGCAAACTATGGGCAAGGACAAAGCAGAACAAATGAAAACTGACTTTTTAATGCTTTTGGTTCTGTATCCTCAGGGCCTAGGCTAGGGCTTGGGGGTACAGCTGGCCCTAAAAATAGTGGTTAGCTGAGTGCCAGCGTGTACCATTTTCTTTTTTTCTTTTTTTAATTTTGGTCATTTACTTTCCTTCTTTCTTTTTTTTTTCCTTTTTTACATTTTTAACCCCTTAACTTCTGTGTATTGGCTCCTAGGTGGAAGAGTGGTAAGGGTGGGCAATGAGGGTCAAGTGAGTTGCCCAGGGTCACACAGCTGGGAAGTGTCTGAGGCCAGATTTGAACCCAGGACCTCCCGTCTCTAGGCCTGGCTCTCAATCCACCGAGCTACCCAACTGCCCCCCGTGTACCATTTTAGATGATATTTGGATGAAGAGTGTAAGGAGATCAAGGTATCAAGCTCGATTTCTGAAAGTATTAGGGAGTGGGGAATGTATTTCTCTCTGCCTTTCCCTTTCCATTAAGGACTTTGCATCTGACTTGAAGCTTAAATTTCCTCTTGAGTCTGACTCATCCCATTACAATGTGAGCTCCTTGAGAAGAGAGCCGGTCTTTCTTTTCTATTTGTATTCCTAGCACTTTGCACATCATGCACTCATAATAAATACTTTTGATTTATTCAGTCATCCATCCATTCATCTGTGTGATCTTGGGCAAGTCACTTAATTACTTTGGATCACAGTTTCCTCATTTCAAAATGAGAGAGTCATTGTAGCTAGCTCTGAGGTCCCATCCAAGTCTCAGTCTATGATTCTAACACAGGGTGCTTACAGAAACGTGGCATCGGATTAAAATTTTCGAATAGGCATACGCCATTTTTAAGCTTTCCAGTGATTTTGGTGGAACGTGAGAGGCTATAAAGCATTTCATATGCTTGAGCTGAGGAAACGCTGCCAGTCTCAGGCCCCCATGAATGTAGCCATTATCATCTCTGTCCTTGGGCTTCTCCATGCATAAAATGTGCTTATGATGGTCTTTGTTTCCAGGATCGTGGCGTCAGCAAAATAAGGCTACCGGGCACTTTGCCAAGATGAAGGGTGTTGGAAAGTCAGATTTCATTTGACTTGGAGGTGAGTTCCTGGACCAATTTGAATCTCCAGAGGGAAATTCCAAAGACGTTTGGATTCAAAGCACCCCGATGGTGTCCAACCTCTTCTCTGAAGACTCTACAAATTCTCCGCTCTGTGCAAAGTGGAATATTTGCTGTCCTCGACTCGTGACCTTCCCCCATCTCTGCTCTTTACTCAAGCTTTTCTCCAGTGGGATGGAGGCTCTCTTCCCTGACATTCTCCACCTTTCCTTCTGGGATTGCCTCTCCTCTCCCCTACGGCCTGACTCCTCCACGGAATGTTCCATGATTCCCGCACAGAACTTCCTAGGATGAAGGCAGCAGATTCTTCTTTGGAAGTTGTCAAGCTTTCTTTTCCAAAGTATCTCTGGCACCGATGCCAAGAAGTCTCCAGATCCCCACTGGGGAGGGCTGGGGAGGGGCCAGGATGAAAGGTGCTTTAATTTTGGTGGAAACGAAGCCAAGATCAGTTATTTAATCTCAAGTGAGATGCCAGTATTTCATCAAACACAGGCTCAGCTTTGAACTTCAAGTCAATGTGAAACTTGGGGTGGGTGTGAGTCTACCTGTGTACTCTGTACTGGCTGAGAAGAAATACAGGACTGAGTCTGCTCCGACCAACAAATTCTTAGATTCTGGCAGATGCTGTGATCTGCAGGTACTCAAGCAGCTTTGGAGTCGGGCTATGGGCAAAATTCATAGCATGGGATTCAGAGCATGTCTAGAGGGCTTAGTTTCTCCTCCTCCTCCTCCTTTTTCTCCTTTTCTTCTTCCTTCTCTTCTTCTTGCCATCAATGAAGGGAGAAACCATTGTGGAGGATGGGGAGGAAGGGGCAGGTCACTGTGTGGGGACGTTGTGTTCAGATCCAGAGTCAGAAGCATATCTGGGAGGCCTATGAAGCCTGACATCCTCTCCCCTCCCCAGAATGGAGAGAAGGCCCAGGGAGGAAACCTTCCTATCTTTTTTCTCCATTTCTTTCTGGGATTTGCTCACACTAACATTTGGGGCTGCACACTTGAATAGCCCCAGGAGAGGCAGACACATCCCCTGGCCCCTGGGCTGATGGGAGGCCATGGCGGGGGGAGGGGGGATTCCTTGACACTTCATTGGAATCTAAAGAGATTTGTCCAGACAGTGCACTTTTGATCACATGAACTGGTGTTTTTTGATACCAGCCTGATTCCTCATTTATTAAGGCATTCTCCAAGCTCAATTCTCCTTCTCTGGGGGTGACAGCTGGAGAGAAATGTTAGTTTTCTAATGGGCTAACATGTCTCCCTCCACACTGGAAGGAAGCCCTGGTATCAGGGAGATTGCAAAAGTCCAGGTCTGAGTGAAGGGGGTAGACTGGGGAGACCCCTGGCTCACAAAGGTACTTGACTTAATGGTTAGTGGATTGACTGAGAGACAGTGGGCTGAAGGACAAAGGCAGGAGGAGCTGGATTCAAATTTTTTTTCAGACATTCACCAGTTTTTTGACCCCAGGCAGATTGCTTAACCTCTCAAAGCCTCAGTTTCCTCATCTCTAAAATGGGGAAAATAAAAGCATTCACTTCACTGGGTGGTTGAGTCTCTCTATCTCTTGCCCTTTTTTTTCTCTCCCCCTCTACACACACACACACACACACACACACACACACACACACACACACACAATGTTCTGCAAACATTAAATAACTATATAACTATGGGTTATATCTATTATTATTATCATCATCATCAGAAATTCTGGGTCCCAGGGCTTTCTCTGCCACTTGCTCAGTGACCTTGGGTAAGTCACTTCATCTTGACCCTGCTTAGTTCATGTTTCCATAAAATTTCATAGCTTCCAAAGTCTTACTCAGCATGGAACACTAGCCCTATGGGGTAGGCAGGTAGTGGACACTCATCATCTCCTCTGTGTTACAGCCAAAGAACCAAAGCTTCATGAAGGGGAAATGACTTACCCCTGGACCAATAGCCAGAAAGTGCCAGAGCCTCTTTGGTGGCTGGTCTGACTCCTTTCTCTTCAGCTAGCCCATGTATGAAATGGAGGCCATGAGGTTTCTGTAGAGATGTGAAAGGAGAGAATGTGAGGCCATCTTAAGTGGGTAAACAGGCTGCAGAAAGAAATCAGGGCAATCACCCGGGAGATCCAATGTCTAACTCGTAGCAGGTCTTTACTAAATTCTCATTGACTGAAAGTGGTATCTTCTCCCCAAATAGCAGCCTGTTTGTCCACCCAGTTGGCCCCACCATAGGGCACATTCTCCATTCTTGAAACACATGTCCTCCTCCTTACCTCTGTCTCTGAGAAACCTTCACTGGCTTCAAGGTTCACCTATGGGAAAGTGTCCCCGTTGAAGGGACCAAATACGATAAAAATACAAGAGTTTGGCTACCGTGGAACCCTCCCTACATTAGTATGAATTCTTATCCCAATTCCTGCCTCAGAAATATAGGTCTTTAGGCGTAAGATCACTTGATCTCATTTCTCTTTTCAGGGTCAGCTTTCGTGCTGTGCCTCAGTCTCCCAATCCAAAGGCTGGGGCAGTATTGCCACCTGTATTTGATTGGCTTTCCCAAGAGCCACCTTAAAAGGCAACCTATTTTGTATTGTAAGGAACTCACATTATGGTTTCCTCCCCAAGGGCTCTTTATTCCTTATTTCAGTAATTTATTGTTATTTGTGTGCACATATACCATTCATCTCATGTAATTATCATCAATTTGTAATCTGTGGTGGTAAACGTAATTAGATCCTTTCTGTTTAAATAGTCATTTATAACCATCCCAGGGTGCTGTGTCTATGACTCCACAAAGCACATTGGGGCAGTCGCCTGAATGAGTTGTTCATCACTTCTGTGGACTGTCAGGCCACTGACCAGGGACTTCAGGGCAAAGACCTGTGGGATTTAGAAGAGTGAGGGCTCAAGGGAAATCTAGGGTATGCCACAGCAGTCATGTAGCTATATTGGGATCTTAGATTCCATTCAGAGGGTTGATTAGATTCCATCTCAGATCCAAGGAGAGGGAGCCGATGGCCCTACTTCTTTGCTCAGACCACATTGGGAGGATGATGGTGAGTTTGTTTGTTTTTTTTGCTGCCATATTTGATGAAGAATATTGATGGATAAGTAATCTCCCCCACTCTGGGGATAGAAGGAAATGAGGAAGAACTCAATATGATACCACATGAGAACCACTGAAGGAATTGGGGGTATTTGATCGGGAATGGGGAGCAGCCAGCTGTTTGAAAAGGATCTGGAGAATTTAGTGGACCCCAACTTCAATATTCATCCACAGTGTTGATATCGTGGCCAACGAAGTCAAAGAAATCTCGGACTGTGTTAAGAGTGGCTTAAAATTCAGGAAGAAAAGTAAGGATAATCTCATTTGACGTTTTCCTGGTCAGATCATGGTTGAAGCACTGGTAGCACCCTTTAAGGATATCGAGGCAGTTTTAAATATGTATAGAAAACATCCAGGAGAGTCAGACCCCTTGAGAACATGCATCATGAGGACCATTTGTAAGAAGAGGGAGTGTTGACTCTAGATATGGCTCAAGGGAGCTATGACAACTGTGAATACATGAAGGGGTGCCATGTGGAAGATGGAAGCATGAGAAATGTTCCCTTTGGCCTGAAGTGGGTTGAATTTGGATGTGACAAAGAAGAAAATTAGGAAGCAAACAAATAAAAACAAAACCCAGCCTTGTTCACCTGTAAAAATAGATGGGATTGTTTGGAGAGGGAATGAGTTTCCCATCACTTGTTATTAGAGATCTTCAAGCAAGAGACTGATGACCACTCATCAGTTATATTGTGGAGGGGAATGTGTTGGACTAGATAGACCTTGATTCTTCCTGAGATGGAATTTTTGGGATCTCTGAGAAGACAAAAGGGGGCCCACAATGGTTGTCTTTTAGTATTTGTAAAGTTTTCCTTCAGAGAGATTAGACTTTCCTCCACCCCAGGTGGAACTCACAAAGAGCCAGATGGGCTTGACTTCAGGAAAATTCTACCTGACTATTCATCCTCTCTGGAAGGAGAATGGATTTGCTAGGGAGAGGATCTCAAGGGATGCCTATTAGAGGAATTTAGATATTTTCTTATGGACAGTGTTAAAAAGGACCTTCTTGTATAGATATGAGCCAGGCTAGAGGAGAAGAGCCAGCACAGTACAATGGAAAACTCACTAGGTTTCTAATCAATGGGACATGGGTTCAAATTCTAGCTCTACTACTTGGTACCTGTGTACCAGATGAGTACTGTATACTGGGTGAGGTGGGAGATAGAGACGATGAGTGAGCTCCATGAAAATGGAAAGTTTTCAACTAGTTTTTTCTTTTTAAACCTTGAACAAGTGTTAAAAGGTTCATGTTTATTTTACAGATCCAAGGATCTTATTAAAAGTAGGAAAAATGGGCGGGGGGGATGAGCTGTTCAAACAACCTCTTTGGAACAGCAAATGCAATCCCAAGAGAGGCCAGATCGCCAGATCTATTTCTTTATTTCCTTTGTCATAAATGGAAATTGCAGTTATGTTCAAAATCTGATGAGCACTGATGAAGACATTTCCCAAGAGGCTGATGGTATAATGGGTTCAGAACTGGGGCTACTGGGCAGGAGAACCATTCTAGTCAATGGATCATAAAGTAGGCAATATTGACTCAAGGCTCCTGTTAAAGAGGCAGACTGGGGTTGGAGAGAGAGCAGCATCTTTGGCGTCAGGGGCCCTGGGTTCAAATCTTGCCTTTGTTCTTGAAACATGGAAGATGTTTGGGAAGTCGTGTTCCTTTCGCACTACTCCCACAAACACCATCCTTGGCCAGGCTCTTATGCCTGGACTGTAGAAATAATGACTAGCTGGTCTCCCTTCTCCAAATGTCTCCCTATTCCAGTTCATCTTCCACTTAGGAAACTGTTAAAATGAGCTTTCTAAATCTCAGATCTGGCCACGTCATCTCCATCATCTCCAGTGGCTCCCTATCACCTTCAGGATCGAATATTGGCAGTCTATCACAATCTGGCCTCTTCTACCTTTCCAGGCTGCTCACGTTTTCCCTCCAATCTAGCCTGTGTGGTCTATTTGGTGGTCGCTGTTCAGCCATTTCAGTTGCATCTGACTCTCCCTGACCCCATCTGGAGCTCTCTTGGCATGCATCCTGCAGTGGTTTGCCATTTCCTTCTCCAGTGATCTATTTGATAGTGGACAATCCATCTCCCATCTCCATGGCGCTGTCCCCAAAGCTTGGGATAGTTTCCCTCTTCACCCCTTTCTCTTGATTTCCCTGTCATCCTGAAGACCCAACTCTGATCCTACCCTCCTGGGTCCCCAGTCCCCAGTGACACCCTCTGAGATGATGCCCCATCGCCTCTATGTCCTGTAGGTCCCTCGTTATTCATATATGCTCCCCCCCTTAGAACAGAGCCCCCCAAAGACAGGAACTGTTTTTACTTTTCCTAATTCCCCCCAATTTAGGGCAGGATTTGGATCACAACAAACCTTTAAGCACGAGCAGTGACTGACAGATGGGGAAAGGATTTACTGCCTGGGGATACCTCGTACATGCAGCTTGCCCTCTCTGGGCCTTGATTATCTCATTTTTTAAACTGATGGGGTTTCCCTACAAGCTTTCTCCGCTCCCCTCTAGCTCTAGCTTGAGGAAATTCTTTCCTCAAAGGTTTCCAAGTGCCTCCCAACCCTCCATGAAACACCTTCGATGGTATTAATTTTCAAGATGCTCCTGTGGGTGGATGTTGTCTCTCCTGAGAGAACAGAAGCTCCTTGAGGGAGGGGGATGCTTCAGGGGGGGTCTTTGTATCCCTGAATCCAGGCTTGGTGCCTGACATATATGAAATGGTTGTGGATTGATTGATTGGTCCAAGAGATGAATTAGTATTTCCTGGACAGTTTTCAATCCTTTTCTTGGCCTGTTTTCTTATGAGCAGCATCAAGGTACAGAGGAAAAAGTGCAGGCTTGACCCGTGTTCAAAGCCTCTCTCTGACATTTACTCATTGATGGATCAGACAGGAGCAGATACACCATTCTGAGACTTAGTTTGTTCATCTATAAAATGGCATGTGGGAATGGACTAGATGGCTCCCTGTCTCCCTGGGCTTAAATGAAATGTGTCTGGAAAGTACTTGGAAAACCTTTCAAAGCAGTGTAAATATCATCTGATTTTCATGTTTAATCCCATTAAAGAAGGGAGAAGGAATGCTTTATTTGGGGCTCGGCCAATTCTGCCATCAAAGAAGGACTGGCTTCGTTGATATTATGACATGATCACAAGTGATAACATACAGGTTTGGCCATGAGCCAGTTGGAGACACTCAAAAAAGCTCTGGCTCTGGATGGAGGCAGAAGGAAGGCCTTGGGTTTGATGATTATGACCTGTGCAACCTTAGCGGAAAGACTTAATGTCCCTGGGCCTCGGTTTCCTCATTTGTAAAATGGGAACAGGTACCCTCGAGGGCCTCCTCTAAGCATAGATTCATGTTCTTAGGATCCCTGTGTTTTTCCCATCCAAAGCTGCCGTCTATTTCTCAATCACCGTCTGCAAATGGGAAGGAGTCTTGAATTAAGGAGGCAGCAGATTCCAAGCAATGGCCCATTTTACAGAGCTTTGTATTTCTATGGTAGAGCAGGACTTTCTTCTCTCTGTGCTAGGGTTGTAAAATTAACCAAAAGGAAAATTAAAGAGTGAAACTTTGCGTGCACATTCGGCTTTGTACGCCATCAGTAAGTACGAGACAGGGCTAATGGCCCTGGATGGGGCGGCAGCTGAGTCCCTCCAACCTTCCTGCCATGCATCAGTGTCACCATGGACCAAGTCACCGAATCCCATAGGCCCCTGCCTGGAGGAGAGGCCATCGCCTACATCCTCCTGCCTTCAGACAGGGCGAGAGTGAAGTCATCGCAGACAGATGAGTATTGGCTGCCCTGGCTGACCCCTGCCCTTGGACCTTCTCCACTGTGCTCGCCGGAATCCCCTTGGAATTGGTGACACCCCTTGAGTACTCAGGGGCCTCTCAGTGGGCACAGACACATCAAGAGGGTCTTGCCAGGTCTGAGCTTAATGGGAGAATGACCTCACCCTCCCCACAGAAGGAAGGAGCCAAGGATGCTCCGATCTGGGCCCCAGCCACACGTGAGCCGGCACTATGGCGCTCTTGGGATAATGCATCATTGACTTTGAAAGGGTTCTCAGACGCGGCCTCTCCTTTCCCATCTCGTGTTTCCCAAGCAGATGAGCTTCACGTTGCCTCTTTGCTTAGATAGAATGCCAAAGCTCAGGATTCCACCTCGGATGTGCTGCTGGTCCCAGGTTCTATTTCTTGAGGCTAGCTACAGAGGTTATGGTTAACTCTGGCCCCTTGTGAAGAATGCCGTTTGCCTGCTTTCAAATACCTCCTCTGATGCTCACCACCCGTGTAACCCTGGGAAAGTCAGTGAAGCTCCTTGAGTCTCAGTTTCCCAATCTGTAGAATACGAGGGTTGGACTAGATGGGCTCTGGGGTGACTCGGCCCTCGAGAAGAAATTCCATGATTGATGTGACTTTCCATTTCTGCTGGGGCAGCATCAGGAGTGCTGGGCAGAAGATACAGAAATGTCTCGAGATTTGAGCAGGGGCTGGGTGGGCACCAGACCAGACCCAAACTGAATCAATCTTCCCACCAAAATGTAACAAGCAGTCTTGGCAGGGTAATGGGGTTCCCTTTAAAGGATATCTTCATGGAAGGAAATGAAGGCCCAGAGAAGGGAAATAGGTGACTTCCCCAAAGTCCTGGAGCGAGGGAGGTAAAGCTAAGAATTTTCATGCTCAAATATATTTTCTAAATATTCCTTTAATGAACATGATGAAATAAAACTTCATCAATTAAAGTCATATTAAAAGGTGGTTTTTAAAATCCTTTTTATATATTCTTAAAATAGATTTTACATGTTCTTATTTTTATCTGGTACCTTCTCCTCAAAGTACAGATGGAGAACTTGGGTCCTAGAGAAGACATGTGTCCAGGTGGCCTAGTGGACCTGGAGTCAGGAAGATCTGAATTAATATCCTTTCTTAGACACATTATAGTCATGAGACCCTGGGCAAGTCACATTGCCCATACTGCCTCAGTTTCTTCAACTGTAATATGAAGAAAATATTAGCACCTGTTTCTTAGGGTTATTGTGAGGATCAAATGAGATATTTGTAAAGTGCTCAGCACAGTGTTTGGTACAGAGTAGGAGCTTAATTGATGCTTGCTTCCTTCTTTTCTTATCTTTGCTTTGGTCTCTCCAGACTTGGCTACCATCCTCAGTTGCTTTCTCACTCTGGAATATCCCTCAGAGTCTTTAGACTTTTCATCCTAAAGCAGCCCTCTACTGCAGCATACCCCTTCTCTCACTGGGGAGTTCTTCCATGAACCTCCATTTTGAAGAGGGTCCCAGGACAGTTACCTTTAAGTCTTCTCCAAGCTCCCTTTTTTGCACTGTTTTTTTTTCTCTTCGAATGTAAGCCTTTGCAGGCAGGCACACACTCTTCTTTTCACTTGGGTTTGTATCCTCAATGATCTGTAGAGAATTTAGCTTATTAAGGGCCTAGGCAATGCTTACTGCCTCAATGATGGGGTCTCTATATCTTCTCTTTAAGACTATTTCATCAACACACACATACCTTTCCCAACTCCATCCCCACCTACATGCCTTTAGGGGCAATCTTGTTGGGTTATCACCCTCCCTGAATTTGAATTCACCCTCTGTGGAAGTTTGTCAGTTGCAAAGCAGTCACGGGTCTTCCCTGGAAGAAAGAATTTCCTTACAGCAAGTTCTCTACAGGTATGGTGATCTCTCAGTGATTTTACTAGTGCTGGGGAACTCTCAGCATGTCACATCTCACCATGAATGGACATTGGTAATAACTCTTCAACTTACCGTCTGAGGAAGTTACCTGGAGCCCCAACAGGTTCCATGGTTGCCCAGGGAGGGTCTTACATCCCATAAATGTTGGATATAGGACTTGACGCCAGGTCTTCTGAGCTCCAAGGGAGGCGCTGTGGCCATTCTACCAAGATAGCTGCCATTATGATCATCATCACCACCACCAGTTATTGGCATCCTCTCCCCCAACCCCCAAACCAAGTTAATGAGCCCAACTCAGCTTTCTGTGACTGACCCCTCACACAGTGCAGTCTTCTGTTCTGACCTCATGGTTGGGAAATGAGCTTAACTCTTCAACAGTGGCTGGTGCACCATTGGCTGCCGTGACTTCTGAGCATATGGAAGTAAATTGTTGCTCCATATTTAATACCAGCTTTTACCTCACTGACCTGCTGCTCTTTCAGGGTTCCTAACATTTTCTCTGTTCTGGCTTTTGTTGGAAGTAGTGAAATTTAGAGCAATCAGGTTATTAAAAGGCGATGAAAAAAACCTTTTCTGTGCCTATCTCCAAAGCTTCAAGGCTATAGAAACCTCTTTCACCCCCACAAAGACAAAAATGAATCAAATCCTCCTAGCTTTGTTTTTTTAATCATCATTTGGAAAGTTGCTTCACAGAATGAAGCATTCATAATTTATCTCTAGAGGGCAAACCTGGGTCACTTAATCACCCTGACCCATGGGTGGCTGCTGGAGGCTGGAGTAAGCACCCACTCCAAGGCTTAGGAAAGGATATTCAGATGATTAGGAGATACTGCTCATCTTCCTTTTTTCCTCCCTCCCTTCCTTCCCTCCCTCCCTCCTTCCCTTCCTTCCTTCCTTCCTTCTTTACTTCTCCCTCCTTCCCTTCCTTCCTTCCTTCCTTCCTTCCTTCCTTCCTTCCTTCCTTCCTTCCTTCCTTCCTTCCTTCCTTCTTTCCTTCTACCACAAGTCCTTACCATGACTCTACACATTTAAGACAGAGTTCGTTGATTTCTCCCAGGTCCCTTTTACTGCTGGCAGTATCCACATCATTTCCATCCCCTAGACTGTTGACTCAACTTGGAGCCAACCTTGGCCCTTTACTCCCCCTCATCCCTCACAGCCAGGCAGTTAACATTTTGTTGATCCCACCTATGCCTTTTTTTCCTTCCCCCCTCACAGGATCTCCACCTTTTTCAGGCCTTCATCACCTCTTGCCTAGCTGATTTCAATAACAAGCAGCACTAGTTTATTGTAACATAAGCAAAGAATTAAAAAATAGGAATTTAAATAAGTGGAGAGAGTGGCAAAAAATGCCTTGGTGTATTTCTAATAAGATGTGGCAGCAGATCTGGGCTTTGGAAGAGGCTGGGGTCTAAAAGCAAGGAAGTAGGAAGGGAATATATTCCAGGCCTGGGAAACTGTTGGTAGAAAGGCATGAGATCAATGGTGCCTTGTTCATGAATGCTAATTTCCCCATCCCCTAATGCTGCCCCTCCATTTTCCTCCTTCAGCTCTGAAAAAGTGCCTTAAAGGAATTTTCCCTCTGATTCCTGCCTACTCATCAAACTTTGGGAGTTGATGAACTTTGAAATCCTTCCTTTCTCATCCCTGGCCTTTCCCTGCAAAAATGGAGAGATTTCTGGCGCTGGAGTGCCAAGCATGTGCTTTGGGTGATGGATTTTTCCAGTTCTGTTTCTTCCTGGCACCCTTTGGAAGGAACATATTGGAAAGAGAAGATCCCACTCTTATGATTTCCTCATACCCTCTCAAGTTGTATAATAAACCAGGTGTCCCTATCGGAAGCTGCCCTTTCCCTTCCAAAATACTAGACCAGAAAATATCTCTGCATCCCAAGTGCTTTTCCAAAACAAAGCCCTGGCTGCTAAAGCTATCTAGGTAAATGAATCACTAATCCACATCTTCCCTCCAGGCACACATGATGCTCTGGGCCTTCCCCAGTACGCCTGCTTTGCAAGTAATAAGTTCTGCAGACATCTTTCTGAGGAAAGAATTATCTGATTCTACAAAAAGTAATGAGGAAGAAATCAGTGACATTTAGCTGAGCAATTCAGACATGGATCAGGCATCACAGTCAGGCTGGTCCTGCTTTCTTTTATGACTTGGTTGAAGTATCTTTTTAAAATTTTGATTAGGAATGTCTTATACTTTTACATCACTATCATTTGAGGATTCCCTCCCCTTCCTTCTGCCTCCCCCATAACCATTCCTTGCATAACAAAGAGAGTTTAATAAAAAAAAAATCTATGCAGTGACTTTATCTGACAATGCATGCTGTGTTCTGCCCTCATGGTCCCCCACCTCTCTACCAAGAAGAATAATGGATTTCCTTTCCTGTCTCCCATCATCCATTTTTCTCTTCCTCAGAGTTTGGTAAAAAGTTTTTTATTTCTCTGAAGCCTAGAGACAAGAGAGAGGCAGAAGACCAACCTTGAGTCCAAAAAAAAGTCTAAAAATAATTGAGCTTGAGTCTTGCCTCTGACTTAAACTGACTGTGGGACACTGGACAAATATCCAATGGACTGTGTGGGCCAGGTACCTTTGTGAAACCATTGGAGGAAGTTTCCCTCCAGTGATGAATTCATCAGTGGGGATATAATGGCAGGGATTGTGTGGGGTTATGGGTTGGATCAGCTAGTCACAGATCTGAGATTCTCTGTCTTTGTCCAAATCTCAAACAATTGCAGAAAATTTCTAATGAAGCCCCCAATGTAGTCTCTGAATGAGTCAACACTGATATTGCAAAGGAGTTATTAAAACATTTGATTCAGGAACCTCAGTTTCCCCAAGTGTAAAGTAGGTGTAATGATATTTGTACTGTTCCCCTCCAAAGGTTCCTGTAAGGGAAATGTTATTGTGGACATTAAGGAGAAATACATACAAGAATAATACTCCTAACCATTTTAGACCAGTTACAATCCTACTTCTTTAGGACTCTCCCAGCAATTCCCTATTAACAGGCAAAAGCTTAATAATAGGAGACAGGAGTCTATGTGGGCTGTTTGGATCCGGTTCCTCCATCCTGAGAGAAAGGAAGGAAGAGGGACACCCACGTAGAGTGAGCAGGAGTGACTGATAACTATTTATCAGAGCAGCCCGAACTGCAGTAGACTCGTACGAATGCCTTCTCTGTCCTGGTTTGCACTTGGGGATGCGAAGGTGGTTGTTTAGCTTGGATGGCAGCATCCAGAGCCCTTTGTCTAGCTCAGCATAAAACTACAAAGCCCCTAACATGGGTGGGCCATGTAACGGGCAAGCCTTGCTATGACCCTTGGGAACCAGCTATTAGTATTAATAACAGGACAACACCAGGGATAATAATTATAAGTACTTATAATAATGTTAATGATGTCATATTAATGTTATTAATAATAGACAGCTGGGAGAGGCAATGGATAGAGTGCCAGGCTTGGAGTCAGAAAGACTCATCTTCCTGTTCTCAAATCTGGCCTCAGACATTTACTTGTCGGTGTGATCCTGGTCAAGTCATTTAATCCAATTTGCCTCAGTTTCCTCATATGTTAAATGAACTGGAGTAAGAAATGGCAAATGAGTCCAGTACCTTTGCTAAGAAAACCCCAAATGGGGTCATAAAGAGTTGGAGACAACCAAAAAAGTGACTGAAATAATAATAATCATATCAATTACATTTATGATTAATATTAATAAAATTAATTTATTTTCATTATTACAATCTGTTATATTAATTTATCATCTTTTTTTTTTCATGAGCGTGACCTGGTCTGATATATGCTTTAAGGATATCAGTTTGATGGCCCTATAGAGGATGGAGAAGAGAGAAGAGATTGCAGAAAGATAAGATTATTAAAAGGTTATTGTAGTCATCTAGGCAAAATGTGATAAAGGCCTAAAAGCATGGTGGCCCAGTGAGGGGAAAGAAAAACAAAGGCACGAATGGAATCAACAAGATGGTAGCTTGACTGGCTATTGTCAAGGATGAGAGGGAGTGAAGGGCCAAGTTGGACTTTAGGTTAGTCAAGAATCGAGGGGATGTGGGGGGGAGGGCAGCTGGGTAGCTCAGTGGATTGAGAGTCAGGCCTAGAGACTGGAGGTGGAGGTCCTAGGTTCGAATCTGGTCTCAGACACTTCCCAACTGTGTGACCCTGGGCAAGTCACTTGACCCTCATTGCCCACCCTTACCAATCTTCCACCAAGGAGCCAATACACAGAAGTTAAGGGTTTAAAAAAAAAAGAAGAATCTAGGTGATGGGGATAACAAGGTGGCTGCATGGATGGAGAGCCAGAGCCTGGAGAGGAGAGGTCCCGAGTTCAAATCCAAGTTACTGATCTTCTGCCTTGGAACTTATACAGAGAATTGATTCCAAGACAAGGTAAGGATTTCCAAAAGAAGATCCAAGCGGATGGGAAGTATGTCACCATTATTAAAAGGGACTTGGCCATGTGAAGTCACGATGAGGACATGAGGAATCTCATTCTCCCTGTGAGGGGAAGACAGGAACTGAAGGGGTGGCAGGGAGGAGAGCCAAAGAGTGTATGAGGCTCCTCGGAGGTTTTCTTGTACAAACATGTTTTCTAGATTATTCAGCACCTTGTAGTCAGCTTGGAGTAGGCTGGCTGGAGCACTGAGGATGAGAAAGGAGAAGCCACCTTGGGGAGTCTGGAGCCAGCCTGTGAGGGGCTTCAAACCCACAACAGAGGAGGCTGGACTTTCTCGTAGAGGCGATCGGGAGCCCCCTAACTCCTTGAGCAGGGGAATGGCGTGGCCACAGCAATGTCGGAGCTGCCCCTGCTTCCCAGGACGCTCTGTCCTCTTGCCTCTGTCTCCTGGCTTTCTTCCAGACCTGCTGCTCATGCCGTCCCCTCTGAGACTACCTTCCAAATCCTTTGCACATATGTTGTATGGACGAGTTCTTGGCCTGCCGTCGCCCTCACCAGATAACCCTGGAGGGCAGTCGTGATGGTGTTCTTGGAGTGTATCCCAGGGCCTGGCGCTCTGAAAGCACTTAATAAGTGTTTGTCAGTTGGTTAGCTTTAGCAAGATCGTTTTGGCAGATATGTGGGAAATGCTCTGAAATGGGAAGAAGACAAAGGAGTTATTAGGTACCTACTATGTATCAGAAAGGCAAGAAACACCAGAAGACTATCCTGGTACGAAGGAGGCTCCTTGAGGTCAGGGCTATTCTCCTTTGGTCTTCAAATTCCCAGTGCCTGGCACATAGTAGGCACTTCATGAATAGTAATTGATTACAACATGCAGTGGCTCAGTCTTTAGAATTAAAAGAGACTTCGGGTAGAACAAGTTTAATCCTCTCATTTTACAGATGAACAAACTGAGACCCAGAGAATGACAGGAATTTGCCCAAGATCCTCCAGCTACAATGGATGTCCTCACTAAGTCCTCACCAAATATCTGCCCTTTGAACCCAAATCCAGGGCTCTGGTCCCTCTCCATCTGCCAAGGAGTCCTTGGCTTCTGGACCCACTCCTGGGGTGAGCCCTAGGCTGGGAGAATGAAGGCAGCTTTAGAGGAGGATGACAATGGGGTTGGGAGACTAGTAGGGATGGGGGTGGGGGAATTTCTCAGCACAAAGTTTTTAAATAAAATTAGAGTCCTCAGTAGGGATATATTGGGGGGGGGCAGGATTTAATTTAATTTTTCTTCTTCTTTTTTTTACAACTACAACAAAAGGCTGCCAGCTTGTTGTCCTCAAACTAAAGGACCATAAAAGGGAGCTTGAAAGGTTTCTTGGAAATAAAGCGTAAATACATTAAGTCTAAGAGCGCTGTAAACATGTGGGGCTCATTTGCCCTGAAATCCACATGGGCTGTATTGTTAAGGGGAAACACACTTTACCCAGGGACACCAGGCTTTGGCCTCTCTGGATCCTTGGCAGAATCATCATCAGCCTCGTTTGTTTCCCAATCCCTAGAGCCTTCCCTAAGTTATATCTCAGCTGGTGCTCTTAGTACTGAGAAGGAAGAAAGGCAGCATCCAAGGGATCAGGCTAGGCTGAGAGTGTAGACTGACCTTAGACTTGCAGACATGCTCCAGAACCTTCCATCTTCCTGTGAGCCAAGACTGAACTTGGACAATCCAGAAGTCTCTGAGAACTCTCTCCTTTCAGATTGCCCCCAGAGACAGTGGTAGAGACCAAGCTGGGCTGCTGACCAAGGTCCATCTTCTCCAGTCTATCAAGAAATCTCTCTGTCTCTCTCTGTCTCTCTCTCTGTGTCTCTGTGTGTCTCTCTCTCTGTCTCTCTCTCTGTGTCTCTCTCTCTGTCTCTCTGTCTCTCTGTCTCTCTCTCTTTCTCTCTCTCTCTCTCTCTCTCTCTCTCTCTCTCTCTCTCTCTCTCTCTCTCTCTGTCTGTCTGTCTCTATGTGTCCTGTGTCTCTCTCTGTCTCTCTTTATCTCCCCCTACTCTCTCTCTTTCTCCCCATACCTGCTTTCTCTATTTGTCTCTCCCTGCTCTCTTTGTCTGTCTCTGTCTCTGTCTCTGTCTCTGTCTCTCTCTCACACACATATATACATGCACACACAAAGGGAGTGAAAATAGTTTTTTAAAGTTAATAGCTGAGAACCAAATTGCAGCAGGTGGGAAGGTTCATATCCAGTGAATTCTAGCCATAATATTCCATTTTTAAAAAATCCTGAGGAAAGTTACAGAAACCAACTGTGAGTCAGAAAGAAGGGGGTGGCTGGCAGAGAGGTTCCGGATCAAGTATGGCACTGATTACCCATTAGGATTATTCATCTGTGGGAGGCAGGACATCCACTTGTCTTCTGGAGCCCCATTTCCAGACTCTCAGTCAGTCAGCATACCTTTCTTTAGTACTTACTTTATGCCAAGCATTGTGCTAAGTGCAGAAGACACAAAGAAAGTTTAATGGCCGTCTGTCTCTGCCCTCCAGGATCTCATTTTTTAAATGGGAAGTCAACATCTAAATGTAGATGGAAGGTGGTATTGTTTGCCTTTCCTTTTTGAAGAGGACCAATGGTGTCAGGGGATGGTAGTATCATGACTTCTGAGTCAATTGGGTATAAAGGAGGCAGAGTTGCCAAAAGTCATCACTACTCTCTCTTACACAGTCATAAAGGTTCAGTGGCCTTCCTTGGTGAGGACAGAAGTCAGGCTTCCTGAAGACATGTAACCCAGGAAGCTCCAAGTCAGTCAGATGTGAAGGGGCAGAACATTGCAGGCATGAGGGGCTGTGGAAAAGATGGTACCATGTACCGAGTCCAGCATGGAGGCCAGTGTAGCTGGACTGTGGAGGACATGGAAGAAGCCTGGCCAGGTAGGAGGAAACCAGGCTTCTCAAGGTTGAGTGGCTTCAATCAGCCATGCAAAGCCAACTTGGAATGGAAGCTCCCATTCTTTGTGCTCCCTCTACACATGGGGCCAAAAGCACCACAAGCCCTTCCTTCTTTGGGCTTCAGAACTATACTAAGGTTGGAGAAGGAGGTTTATTCTAGGGTTGGAGGAATTTACATATAAGAGAAGAGGCTAAAGACTCTATAATACAAGCAGAAGACAGAGAAAACATTTATTAAATGTGTGCATTCCCCTCAAATCCTCCCCTCTTCCTAATTTCTCTATTATTGTTTGGGGTGCCACCATCTTCCCAGCTATCCAGGCTCCAAACCTAAGTGTTAGTCTCTCAAGCATATATAGTAAGGACAAGACCACCTGGACCCACATAGACCAGGTCCAAGTTGGGGTGGGTAGGATTGGGCAAGGTCTCACTGCTATCACCTTTAGCCCTCTTACCAGCCCTTGCCTGGAGACTGGCCTCATCAACCATCAGCTCACTAAGGGGTAATTGATTGCCTAGGCATGATGGAAGTACAGGAGAGAGGGAGAAGAGGAAAGGAAAGGTTTTTGGACCTTCTCCTATCCTCCAGTGATCCTGAAGATGTCACAGATGGCTTTAAGACCCATGACTCACACTAGGAAGCAATCAGTTTCTATTTTGTTCCCCTTTGCCAGTCTTCTGTATTCTTCATTTCCACTTCTCCCAATGTCATTGTGGTTTAGATATTTCCACTACCCAGAACCTACTCTCCTACATCATCAATGATTAGCCCAAGATTGTTGTTGGAAGGAACTTTTTGGCATCGAGGAACCTGAGTCCTCGGGCCATGAAGTCGCCTAACCAAGATCACAAGGTAGTAAGTAGATATTAGAGTAAGACATGAACTCAGAATTCACTGACTCTTAATTCTTCTTGACAATCAGATGGCACTGTGGGTTGAGATGGAAATAGAGTTTGAAAGACCTGCCTTGGAAATTTAGGAGCTCTGTAACCTTGGAAAAGTTACTTCATGTCTTGAGGTTCAGTTTTTTTCTTCTGTGAAATGAGGAAGTTGAACTTGGTGTCCTCTAACTCACTAAACCTTCTCTCGGGGCCAAGGCAACTCTTTAAGAATAAATTACGAGGATGTTGTGAAGCTAAATCAGTAGAAGTTACTCCCTCACTGATAAAGGCAAAAAGGATAGATAGGATAGATAAAGGGATTGAAGAAAAATGAACAAATAAAAGAAACAAATAGATGAATGAACATGCAAACAAATTAATGAATGTATGTATGAATAGATGGATGGATGGGTGGATGGATGGATGAATCATTAATTAATTGATTAATGGAAGAATGAAGAAATATATTCCTTACTTGTAAATGTTCTCTTTTGGACCCTTTTCTCTCTCCATACCTTCTTGATGAACTCAACTACCATTAATTCAAAGATCATCTCTTTGTTCATCAATCCCAAGTGTCAATCCAGCCCTAATTTCTCTTCAGAGCTTCAGTCTTACATTAATCACAGAAGGAACAAGCATTAAGAACCTTCTTTGTAACAGGCACTTTGCCGCCCCAACTGATCACCTACTGGACTTCATCCTAGTTCAGACTCTGGTCCCCTTTAACCTTGACAATTGTAACTCTTTCTTAACTGGTCTCTCTGACTCAAGCCCTCCCTTTCACCAATCCATCCTTCATCCTATTGCCAAAGTGTAATGGTCTGACACCTTCTATAGCCTCTGTTTCTACTTACTAAACACCAGGATCTCCCTCTTACTTAGAGGATTAGATACAGTCGCCTCCTCTTGGCCCTCAAGGCCCAACATAACACTGCCTGCTTGCTGTGAGACACACAGTGCACTCCCTTCTCATGTCTGCCTTGTAGAATTCTTGGCTTTCTTCAAGACTGAGCCCGAATCACTTTTTAGGTGAAACTCTTCCAGATTCCTGGTTCCCTCACTACAAGTGAACTTGTATTTCTTGTGTTTAGGTTCTGTGCACACACATAAAAATGCCGTCTCCCTCGTAGATTGGAAGCTCCCAGAGTTTTAAGTGCACTTTTGTCTTGATATTCTTAGCTCCTAGAATAGATCCTAGCACCCAACAGGCACTAAAGAAATATTTATCCCTTGATTGCACCATCAGGTCTCTTTCCCCTCCAGTCCATCTTCCTTTCAGCTACTAAAATGATTTTCCTAAATTGCAGGTTTTATCATGTCACCCCCTACTCAATAAACTCCAGTGTCTCCCTATGGCCTCCAGGAGGGATTGTAAAATGATCTGGCATTCAAAGCCCTTTGCAATCAGACCCCTTTCTACCTTTCTATTCTTTTTACACCTTACATTGTTCTCCCATCCCCACAATACTCTTTGATAGGATGACACTGGCTTCCTGTCTATTCCAAGAATAAGACTTTGGGATCTGAGTTGGGTTCTCTCTGGCCATCTTTTATGCATGGAATTATCTCCCTCCTCTTCCTTGGCTACTGACCTCCTTGGATTCCTTTAAGTCCCAACTCCAATCCCACCTGCAATAGGAAGTCTTCCCAACCCTTCTTGATTCTGGTGCTTCCCCTCTGTTCATAATTTCCTGTTCATCTTGTGTATATGTGTTTGTGCGTTGACTCTCTCATTAGATTGCAACCTTCTTCAGGGCACGGACTTCTTTTGCTCACCTCTCTATCTCAATACCTTGTACTCAAAAGAGAACTCAGCATATAGCAGGTACTTAATAGATATTAATTGGTTAATTGGAAGTTAGGGAGATGAGTTTCAAATGCTGGCTCTGCCCATTTTCTATCTGGATGAGCCTGGTCAAGTCATTCCTGCTTTTCAGGCCACTGTGATCCACTTTCTGAAAGGGGAAGCTTTACATTCATCATTAATAATAGCCAGCTCCTCTATGGCATATCACTCATGGCAAGACCTTCTTCATGTGTCATCTCATTTAATCCTCACAAGAATCCTAAGAGGTAGCTGCTGTTTAATTCCCATTTTACACATGAATAAACCAACGCACACAGAGAGTAAGGGACTTTCCCCAGGTCACACAACAAGTAAGTACTGGAGGCAGGATTTGAATTCAACCATTCCAGACTCCAAATCCATTCATCTCCATTGTTCTAGCATTCCATATTCTGGGTTCCTAGGTTCCTTCAAGATCTAACATTCTATGCTCCATGCTTTGGCAGTTCTTTCCTTTTCAATTCTTGTCTAGGACAATAAGGGGTGATATCCCACTCTTTGGTTATAAGGATATGAGAGAAGCATTTATTCCCATTTCACACATTTTGTTCTCCTTGGCCTCTGTTGACATTATGGGGTGGAAAGGTTCCAACCCAATGTATCCTCTTGGATATGGGAAGTGGGCAGTGATAATTAGAAAGTCTTTCCAAGGGAAAAAGGTGGGATAATGACAGTTTGGGGGTTCTACCTCATATTTTTTTAAGCACTGATATTTATTTTTTCTTTATCTATACCATATTATGTAATATTATAACATAATATAACAATATAATATGTAACATAATAAAATAACATATGTGGTTTATTATGAATAATTATAATATGCTTCTCCAAATTTTCACATTAGCCATGAATGTCTTTATTATTTAAACTAGAACCAAATGGATTCCCACCAAGAATCCCCCTTACCAGTGGTTGTCATTTCTCATGAGCAATGATGAGCAATAATGTAGCATGATGGAAAGCAAAGAGGTCCCTTTGGTCATAGGATCTTTGATTATAGGATCTGGCATCGACAGTTGGATGAAACTATGGAAACCGTCTCATATAACCCCCTCACTTGAGGCCAGAGAATGTAAGTGACTTATTGAGGGCGTACAATTAGGATGGAGAAAATCTGGGATTTGAACTTTCATCCTATAGCTCTGAAGTGTAGGGCTACTTCCATGGGCCCAGATTTCCCTTCAAGGACAGACTTTGCCATGTCGCATGACACATTACTCGCCCTCTGTCGACTTCAGGTTCCTTTTTAAAGATTGGACTCAAGTATTTTTCCTTGACTCTTTACTTGCTGCATGACCATAAACATTCCTCTTCCCCAAGTCCTTCATCCACAAAGCAAAAATCACTTTGACCTGCTTCCCGTGGTTGTTTGATGCTTTTCAACTCGACCTGGTTTCAAGTCATTCATCTCTGATTCGTGAAGTGCCTACTGTGTGCAAAGAAGGAGAATGGAAAGATGGCTGGTCTTGATGCCAGGACCTTGATCCAGGTCCCACTTGGCACATATGCCAGTTGTGTGACCAAACTTGTCAATGCCCAAGGGAACTGTGCAAGGGCATCCATGGTAGAGAAGATGTGTGTCTGCCCTAGTAAGAGGCGCTTCCAAATATGGCACATTCCTCCTGTCTAAGGGAGCTTCCTACATTAAAAAAAAACTCAAGTCTGGCTTTTTAAAGAAGTGCCAAAAATGAGAAGGGGAGAAGGAGGTAGTCCCTGCCTGCCCTCCCACAGCATAGCTCTTTTGGGGAGGATAAAATATGTACATAAGGTTGCAAATACAACAATATTCACAGGATGCTACAGGTCAACATCGACAATGAGAGGCTAACAAGGGCCACAGCAGGGGGAGGATCAGGAAAGACTTGGCGCTGGAGAGCGCTCCTCTTTGGAAGAGGCTACAGTTCAGAGGGAAGGTCCTCCAGCATGGGAGATGGCCTGAACAAAGACCTGGGTTCAAATATGGCCTCAGAGAATTTCTAGCTATGCAATCCTCGAAGAAGGAGATGGGGTTCTGTGCACAGGGCATGGGCACACTTATAGAATGAGTAATGTAGCAAAAGGATCACTATGGAGTAAGACTGGAAAGGAAGGCAGAAGTCAGGCTGGGGAGGGCTCTGACATTCAGCTTCAGGAATTCCTGTTGTATCCCAGAAAGGGAGATAGAGCAGATTTTAAAAAATATGGATAATATCCAAGCTTTGGGAATATTGAGGGAAAAACTTTGTTCCCTCTGAAGTGACTTGGCAACATGGGCTGTTCACATGATTTCTCTTCTCCCTGAAATGGCGATGATGATCTTGTGTTGGTAGCTCAGACTGCAGGCGCCTTAAAAAACCATTTTATTATCGAATGATTTAATGCTGAGAAAGAAACACTCTTAGGAGATGGGGCTGAGAATCAGCTCCATTTAGTATGACTCAATCCTCTCTCCAGGTGAGGGAAGCCCAGTGTGATATGAGCTTATTTGGGAAATCATGAAGCTGCTATTAATCATTGATGTGGCTATTTTGAGAGACGGAGAGGTCTAGAAAGGGAGGGCTGAAAAAGATTCAGTTTGAGGGTGATCCAAAGCCGTGATTTCCCACAGCAGTATAAGACTATGAAAAGTGAGATAAAATCAGCCACTCCTAAGCTTCCTCTGGAACTGGGGGGATAAGGAGGGGACCACAGGCCTCTCCAATTTATCTCAGAGCCCTGCCAAGTCTTTGATCCATCAGATGGCACTGGATTCTGATTTGGGGAGATGTGAGATGGCATCTGCTCCGTGATTCCTAATGGTTGAGGTAGCATGGGGTGGTAGAGAGCTCATTGACAGCTTCTTGATTCTCATGTTCCAAGGTCGCTACTCACTTTAATAGTCCATGTTCTCAGTTCTAAGGTTCCATAGAGTAACCTTAAGGCCTTCATGAAGCTTCTGGTTGGCATCATGAACAGAGCTCTGGGCCTGGAGTCAGGAAGGCCTGGGTTCAAATGTGAGCTCAGACAAGTCCTAGCTGGGCAATTCTGGGTTAGAATCTTAACCACTGTCTGCCTTAGTTTCCTCAGCTATATAATAGGGATTGTAGTGCTGCAAAGGGCTGTTGTGAGGATCAAGTGGGATAATATGTGTAAAGTACCTGGTACATAGTAGGTTCTTCATAAATGTACATTCCCTCTTTTCCTGACGTTCTATGTTCTGTGTCACAAAGTTCTAGCATTCTCTCTTCTAAAGTTCTTCCAGTTCCAATGCTCCTTCCTTAGCCTTCTCAGATCTCTTGTAGCCTCAGCTCTCTTTGATACACACTGGCTACCCTCCTCTGGGCATCTCCTGCTCCTCTCTGCCCTCCTTCCAAATGTCACTCCAATAGGTGGTCGAAGGAGGTCTGAGGAGAGCAGGGCAGCCACCTCCTTATTTCCAGCATCTCCAGCTCCTTTAAGGAAGCTCCAGATCTCAGCTTTTGATCCATGCTCAGCCTGTGGTCTTCCAGTTCTTTCTCAAATAAACAACAAGCCCACCTCACCTTGTGCTGGTCAGCTCAGTGAGCACAGAGCTAAACTTGGAGTCAGGAAGATTTCAGTCTGAATCTTCCCTCAGACACTTCCTACCTGGGTGACCCTGGGCAAGGCTCCTAATTACTATCTATATTATTTATTTATTATTATTCATATTAAATATATTGTTATAATTTTTAATTATTTATTCTATTAATTTTTTATCTGTAAAATGGAGAAAGTAATGGCACCTGTATCCCAGAGTTGTTATGCAGATTAAGATAATATTTAGAAAGCCTCTCGAAAAGTTTAAAGCTATATAAATAGGGGCAGCTGGGTAGCTCAGTGGATGGAGAGCCAGGCCTAGAGACGGGAGGTCCTAGGTTCAAATCTGGCCTCAGCCACTTCCCAGCTGTGTGACCCTGGACAAGTCACTTGACCCCCATTGCTCACCCTTACCACTCTTTCATCAAGGAGCCAATACACAGAAGTTAAGGGTTTAAAAAAAAGATAAAAAAAATAAAGTGCTATATAAGTACTACTAGTAGTGATAGTAGCAGTAGCAGTAGCAGTAGCAGTAGTAGTAGTAGTAGTAGTAGTAG
>NC_058131.1:8516962-8529059 GCF_016433145.1 Gracilinanus agilis | reverse complement strand
CCCCTCTCTCTCTCTCTCTCTCTCTCTCTCTCTCTCTCTCTCTCTCTCTCTCTCTCTCTCTATCTTTCTGTCTGTCTTTATGTCCATCCATCCATCCATCCATCCATCTATCTATCTATCTATCTATCTATCTATCTATCTATCTATCTATCTCTTTGTCCCCAGGGAGAGAGAAAATGTTAAATAATCCAGGGCCAAGCATAGTTACTTGGAGCACTTTACTTGGGACAAAGCTTGGAGGAATAGACCCCCAGATGATGAAATCAGGATTCAAAAAAATCTTAAGAGCCTGAAACGTCAGTGACAATATTATTTAGTCATGTCCCATTCTTTGTGGCTCCTTTGGGTATTTTCTTGGCAAAGATACTGGAGTGGCCTACCATTTCCTTCTCTAGATCATTTTCCAGATAAGGAAACTGGGGCAAAAAGACTTGCCTAGAGTCACAGGGCTAGTAAGTATCTGAGGCCAGATTTGAACTCAGGTCTTCCTGACTCCAGGCCCAGAGTTTTAGCCAATGATGTTGGCTCCATCAGTAGTAATAGTTTATACTAACATAGCAGTTTCAGACACTGCGTTTTTACAGATATTATTGCATTTGATCCTCATCATAATCCTGGGAAGTTAGTACTATTGTTATCTCCATTTGACAGAGTTAAGTGACTTTCCCAGGGACACACAGCTATAAGCATCTAAAACTAGATTTGAACTGATGTCTTCAAGATTCCAGGTCTGACACTGTCTCTGCCGCACCAGCTGGCTTTCCATCTTGAAGAAGATGAGGTTAACATAAACATTTTCCCCCATCCTAAAGGTCAAAAGATAAAACTTCATAAACATAAGCTGAAATGCAATCAATATTTTTGTACAAATAGGTCCTTTTAAAAAATTCTCTTTGGGTTATAGATCTAATAGGGGTATTGCTGGATCAAAGGGCGTGCAGAGTTTTGGAGTTCTTTGGGCATCATTCCAAATTTCTCTCCAGAAAGGCTGGATCTGTTCAAAACTCCACCAGGAGAGAATTAGTGTCCAATTTTCCCACATTCCCTCCAACACTTTTCATTTTCCTTTAGTGTCATGTGGACAATCTGAGAGGTGTGAGGTGGCACCTCAGAATTGTTTTAATTTGCATTTCTCTAATCCAGAGGGATTTAGCACATTTTTTCACGTGACTATAGATGGCTTGACTTCTTCATCTGAAAACTGCCTCTTCATATCTTCTGACCATTTATCAATTGGAGGATGATATATATTTTTTATAAAATTTGACTCAGTTCTATATATATTTGAGAAATGAGACCTTGATTTGAGATACTTACTTTTAAAAATGTTTCTCCAGCTTTCTGCTTTCCTTCTAATCTTGGTTGCATTGCTTTTGTTTGTCCAAAGGCTTTTAAATTTAATATAATCAAAATTGCTCATCTTATAGCCTATCATTCACTGTATGTCTTATATGGTCATAAATTCTTCACTTACCAAAGAGCAGACTTTTGATGCTCTCCTAATTTGCTTATGATATCACTGTTTATGTCTAAATCATACACTCAAGTTGACCTTATTTTGATATTTGGCATGGGATGTTGGTCTATCCTCAGTCTCTGCCATACCATTTTCCAACTTCCCCAGCCATTTTTGACAAATAATGACTTCTTGTCCTAAAAGCTTTTGATCATTTATTCCTAGGTATTGTGTAACTAATCTCCTCTATTTCTTAGTCAGTGTCAGATTATTTTGATGATGACCACTTTGTAATAGCGTTTGATATCTGGTACAGCTAGGTCACCTTTCTTCACATTTTTTTCATTGATTTCTTTAATATTCTTCATCTTTTGTTCCTTCAGATGAATTTTCTTATCATCTTTTCTAGCTCTACAATTTTTTTTGGTAACTTCATTGGCACGACTGAATAAGTAGCCTGCTTTAGGTAAAACTGGTATTTTTACTACATTAGTTTGACCTATTTTTCCAATTATTTAGATCTAAATTAATTTGTGTTAAAAGAGTTTTATGACTTTGTTCATATAATTCTTGGGTTTGTCTTTGCAAGTAGACTGCCAAATATTTTACATTATCTGTGGTTTCTCCAAAGAGTGATAGTTTTGTTTCTTCACTGCCTCTTCTTATTCCTTTAATTTCTTTTTCTTCTCTTATTGCCATAGCTAGCATTTCCAGTACTACTAACACTGAATAATAGTGGTGATAACGGGTATCCTTGTTTCGCCCCTGGTCTTATTGGGAAGGCTTCTAGCTTGTCCCCATCATAGATAATGCTTATTAATGGTTTTAGATAGATACTAATTGTTTTAAGAAAGTCTTCATTTATTCCTATGCTCTCTATTGTCTTAAAAATAAGAATGGCTGTTGTATTCTGTCAGAAGCTTTTTTCTTCCTATATTTAGAACATCATATGATTTCTACTGGATTTGTTAATGATATGTTCAATGACGCTGATAGTTTTCCTAATACTGATTGAAATAGACCTGCATTCCCGGGATAAGTCTCACTTGGTCATAGTGAATGATCTTTCTGACATATTGTTATAGTCTCCTTTCTAGTATTTGATTTAATTTTTTTGCATCAATATTCATTAGGGAGATTGGTCTATAGATTTCTTTCTCTTTTTTCTTTTCTTTGTTTAGGTATCAGCATAACATTTGTGTCATAAAAGGCATTTAGTAAGGACTTGAAGTCAGAAATACCCAATTCTGTAACTGGCTTCAGACACTACCTACTTATGTGATCCTGGGTAAGTTGTTTACTTTGTCCATGCCTCAGTTTCCTAATCTATAAAAATTCATTATAATAGTATCCTTCTCCCAGGGTTGTGATTGAGGATCAAATGACAATATATACAAAGTATTTTGTAAATATTAAAATGCTTTCTAAATCTAAGCCATTATTATTATTATTATTAGTAGTAGTAGTTCAATTAAACTGAAAAATAATTTTTAAAAAATCCCTTCTACATACCAGGGGCTCTTCTCAGATCTAGGGGTGCAAAGACAAAAAAGAAAGCATTCTCTGGGATCAGGGAACTTAGCACTTCAGTGGGAGAAAGGAGAGAAAACATTTATATATAAATGGAGGGATAAATATATAGATGGAGAGACAGACAGATAGATAGATAGATAGATAGACAGACAGACAGATAAAAATGTATTAAAGGAGACTGCAAGAAGACTGATAGTCCAGAGAACATTAAATATACAAGAATAATAATAGAAGCATGACCTGCCTTGGAAATTCCTGTCTGAACTCAATTTAAAAATTGAGTAGTGCAGAATATTATTATTATTATTACTACTACTACTACGATGATGATGATGACGATGATTCCATTCCCGACCTATAGGGGTTTTTAAATGAACTATTGCTGACTAATTTGTTGAATTGCTTTCAGGAGTCTAGAATGAGTTTGGTAGAAGAGGACAGATGCTGAGACCAAAATGGAGGTGGGAAGCAGGAGGTGAATCTGAGAGTAGTCTTAGAGGGATGGACCAAGAGAATGAGGTGGTAGATTGGATAAGAAGTCTAGTAAATGTCAGAAATGGCAAAGTGAAGCTAGCTCAGAAGTGCCTGCTCTGGACAGGGCTGTTGATGGCCAAATTGAAGATCAGGAGAAAGCTGTGTTTCCGGACAGGCTTGGTGCAGGAGCCTAGCCTGAGGTCAGTGGAGGCCACCATTAAGATAAGGCAACATCAGCAACACCTGGTGCCGATAGATGAGGGCTCCTCGAGTCTGGACCTCTAAAAAAGGGCAGGACGGGATCTAATAGCAGACCTGCTCCCCTGAGTCAGAAATGAGATAGGGGAGAGAGCCCCAGGCAGAGCCTTGGAATTATCCAACCCATCCCCAACAGGGCAGAGCTCTCTGTCTCTGTCTGGCTGGCCACACAGTCACAACAACAGGAAATGGCTTTTTTTTTTCAGTTCGAAAGATAGCATCTATGGCTCTGAAGGGGTTGGGGTCCTTGCTCTTATCTCCATTGTGAGGCCAGAGCACCAGGCTATGACAAAGAACAGACAGTGTCCCAACACCAGACTACCCTTTGAAAGCCAACAGGCAAAGAAAGGAGGGGAGGTGTCTTTGTGTCCCTCCCCCACCATTCTGTACCCCTCCCTTCTTTTCTGAGCCAGGGACGCCTTGTTTGTCACTCAGCTCTGCCAACCTCCAGCTGTCTGTCTAGACAATGCTCATATGGATTGCCAGGAAGGCTCCGTGCTGGCACGGTTAGATCCTGCAACAAGGAACTGAACACTTTGTGAGAAGCCCACATAGAGGACTGGCTTTTTGGTGGCAGAAACATAGAGCTGGAGAGGCACATGGGTCAGGAACAGTGGAGGAAGGGCCATTACCTCTTCGAAAGCACCCCAACTCTGCCACGTGGCCTTCAAGATGTCTTCCATAAAGCAAGGGGCCTCACAAAGCCCACGATTTCTGCTCTGGCCTTGGCCTTCCTGGCCAACATCCTTCTGTCACTGTACGTTCCTTGGTCTCCACGTGACCAGTCTAAGAAAAGCCATAATGTGAATCCTTTAATCCAAGAGCCAACCCCCATGAGAACCTAGAAGTACTGAAGGAGCAGGGGACCTCCCTGCCAAAGCCATCTCTGTCAGAATGGGGAGGAACCTAGGATGGGAGAGAACTTGGAGATTAGAACACACAATGGAACTACTGAGGAGGACCTTAAAACATGGAATGTAACATACTGTTACTGGCAGAGACTTTGAAGAATAGGGTGTAAGAACTTGGAAGAACCTTACAATATATCTAAGAGAATGCCATGTCAGCTAACTCCATAATAAAATCAAGTTTGGTGCTTATTCCAGAGTTTCTAGATTTTGAAAGAAATTCAGATTATAGACTGGAATGTAGCCTGCCAGGCCTGGGAGAGACCTTGGAGCACCAAACAGAGAAGGTCAGAGTTTGGAAAGATATCAAAAGCTAAACCTTATATTTATATACAGCTTTTAGGTTTGCAAAGCACTTCATAGGATTATTTCTTTTGATCATCATCATAACCCAGGGATGTAGATCCTACTATTATTCTCTCTCTACAGAGAAGGAAACTGAGGCTGTGAAAAGATAAATCACTTGGCCAAGGTCATTCAGCTAATAAATGTCTGTTCAAGTGTCCCTGGCTCCAAGTCTAGCTTTCTCTCCCTAATGTTACTTGGCTGCCCTTTTGTTGTTATTCAGTCATTTCAGTTGTGTCTGGCTCTTTGTGATCCCCTTTGGGGTTTTCTCAGCAAACATCCCTGGAGTGGTTGACCATTTCCTTCTCTAACTCATTTGAAAGATGAGGAAAATGAGGCCATGAAAAGATAAATTACTAGTCCACGGTCATTCAGCTAACAAATATCTGAAACAGGACTTGAATTCAGGTCTTTCCAATTCCAACTACAACTCTCTCTCTTCTGTGGCATCAAGTGCCCTATAAAATAGGTAACAGAATGTTGGAGGTGAGAGGACTCTTTGAAAATAGAACCCAGAACCTCAGAGCTATTCAGGGACTGTCAGAGGGTCACAGAATTTAGAATTAGAAGAGGACATTAAGAACCACTTATTCCTGAAGCCTCTGAAGGCTGACATGCTGAAAGGACAGGCGTGGTTTCTTTGACATCACCTACCAAGCAGATGGTAGAGGTGGGCGATCGAATATGGGTCTCTTGGTTCCCAATGCCATTGATACGCTGGGGATCTGCAAGCCAAGAGTGCCTGACCACCTGGCATGTGTATCATAATGGGGCGGGTGTTAGGAGGTGGGGGTAATGGGAAGTCCCCATGGTGGCTCAAGTTCCTTCTGGTTCAGAAATTCTCACTCGTTACTTCTATTCAGTTGGAATGAATTCAGTACCAATTCAGTCTTGCCTTGCCACCTCCATGTTAGAAAGAATGAAGAACTCAGAGGCAGAAGACCACCTGCCTTTGGAGTGGAGTGAAGGAAGTGCAGGACACAGTTAGAGGAGAGACTGAGTTTCTGACCTTGCACCTGATGCTTGCTATGTGAACCTGGGCGGACCGCTTTCCTTCTAAGCCTTGGTTTCCTCATCTAGAAAAGGGGGATAATAATAGTACCTGCCCATCAGGGTTATGGAGAAGATCAGATAAGACATGATAAGGGTTTGTTATTGCTGTGACTGATAAGCCCCTCCCTGTGCCCTTTGCACAGTTTCATTTATGAGTGTAGACAATCTTACTTTTTTTTTTTTTCCCTTCATCCATTGTCTTGGGATAAATGAGTTCTTGCTGCATAGTCACCAGGCTGGCATCACTCAATCACTCAATAAACAAACAGACAAACCAAAATTTATGACTGGAATATTGTGTGGTGGGCACTGTCCTACTTACAAGAGATACCAAGCAAAAAGGCAAAGACAGCCCCTGACCATAGAGATCTTAGATTCTGGTCAGTTAGTCAATAAATATTTATTAATCACTTATCATGAGCCGGGCACTGTGCTAAGTAAGCCCTGATGATTTAAAGACAGAAAAAGCAGTCTCTGCCCTGCAAGAGCTTACAATCTGATGGAGGAAGACCACATACTAAAAGCTGAAAGGAATGAAGGGGCTGGGCTGAAGAGTGTACCTGGCAAAGGTGGTGCCATCTTGTCCAAAGGGTACAAGGTCTAATGGAAGATCCAGCACTGACTTCCTTAGGTGCCTAGCTCATACATGGAGCAGATGTTATGTCGTCTCAGTGGGGAAGGCATTCATATTTAAGGGAACTGAGGAAGGCTTTCTGCAGGATGTTATGAGTATATGGAACCTTGAAGGAAACCAGGAAAATTAAGAGGTGGGGTGCAGCTACATATCTCAATGGATTAAGAGCCAGGCTTAGCCAGGAGAGCACCTGGGTTCAAATAGGACCTCAGACACTTCCTAGATGTGTGCCTAGATGTGTGCTGCCTAGATCTTATCACTCTTTTGCCTCGGAACTGCTACAATTCTAAAATGTAAGGTAAGGTTTAAAAAAAAGAAAATTAATAGGTAGAGGTGAGAAGGGAGAATATTCTAGGTAAAGGCATGGAGGTAGGAAATGCTTCAGTTTTGTGTACAAGAAATAGCAAGCAGATCAGGATAGCTGGAACATAGACTGTGCAGGGAGAGGGAAAAGGTCAAGAAGACTGGCTAGAGAGGATGGGATCATATTGTGAGGTACTTTAAATGACCAAGAACATTTTTTTTTGATGTTCATTCCTGTTGGTAATAGGGAGTCACTGGAGTTTTTTGAGGGAGAGGGGACATTGTCAAATCTCATCTTTTAAGAAAGTCACTTTTTCAGGTTAACAGAAGATGGATTAAGTTAGAGCAGTGATAGGCAAATTACAGCCTATGGGCCAGATGCGGGCGCAGCAGGGTGGGGGGGAACCTGAAGTGTTTTATCGGGCCATGAGATATTATTCCTAATCTGACAAATGCAATGAGTAGGATACAATACAATGAAACTTTGAAAGAGTTGCCTTAGAAACAGACTGACAGATGAGCATTTCCTTTCCTTTGGCCCCCACTTTAAAAAGTTTGCCCATCACTGGATTAGAGAGTTAAGTTAAGAGGGAAAACAATTAGGAGGTTGTAATAATAGTTTTGATGAGAGGTGAATAGGGTCTGAACTAGGGCAGGGACTATGAGTAGAGAGAATGGAATCTATAGGAGAGATTTTGTGGGGATAGAAATTAAAAAAAAAAATTGGCAACTGATTGCACATGAATATAGTTGTTCCTGATTTCAAGTCAAACAATCTACTGCAAAGGTCAGAAGTCTTGTGTCAAATCCTACCTCAGACACTAGATTTGTGACCTTGGGATCGTAACTTAATCTCTTTGTGCCTCAGTTTCTTCATATGTAAAATGAAAGAGTTGACCTTAAAGAGGTCCCTTCTAGTTTACAGTCTTCTGATCTTCTGGTCATGCTGCTATCATGATTTCTACATGTAAAGGAAAATAGGAGGAACCATTAAAAAAATTAAACATGACTCAACGTCCTGTGAGTTTACACATCAGTCATTTATACCTATTATAGCCCAATGATCTCATTAAGCTCTTATTTTACAAAGAAATTCAATTAAGCCAAAGTGACTACCAAAGTGAGTGATAACTCCTTTAACGTGTACAGTATTCCATCCCTGTAGTTGCCCACCTTTCAGATAAGGAGAGAGGAAAGATCAGGGAATAATCATTTCTATAATACCTACTATGTGCCAGGCACTGTGCTAATTTTTTTTTGTTTCTACAGTTTTACCCAATTACATGTTGACACAATTTTCAATAATCATTTTTGAATATTTTGCAATTGATATTTTTCTCCCTCCAAATCCCTCCTTTGATGGCAGCTAACATGATACAGGTTGCATGTGTTATAATACATTTCATATGTCCATGTTTGTCATATTGTGAAAGAAAACACATGTTGTTTCCACTATAGAAAAATTCATGGAGGAAATCAAGTGAAGAATGGCATGTAGCCCTCTGCATTCAGACTCCACTAGTTCCTTCTATGGAGGTGGAGAGCCTTTTCCATCATGAGTCCTTGGAGTTGTCCTGGATCCCTGCCTTGTTATAACAGTTAAGTCATTCCCAGATGATCCTCATACATTATTGCTGTTACTGTGCCCAGTGTTCTCCTGGTTCTGCTCACTTCCCTTTGCATCACATCATATAAGTCTTTCTAGTTTTTTGTGATCATCTTGTTGGTTATTTCCTATGGCACCGTAGCATTCCATCACAACCCTTTACCACAACTTCTGCAGCCTTTTCCCAATAGATGGGTATCCCCTCAATGTCCCCAAAAAGAGCTGCTATAAATAGAAGATTCCTTTCCACAAATATGATCTTATTTGATCTTTACAACAACCCTGGATATAGATGCCATTATTAAAATTGAGGATACTGAAGCAATCAGAGGTTAAGTGACTTGACCAGGCTCTTATCACTAGAAAGAGTGTGTGAGGTCACATCTGAACTCAGTTCTTCCTCACTCCAGGCTGAGAACTCTATTCACTACCCCACCAGCTACCTCCTCAGGAGGAAAACCTATTTCCTTATTCATCAATTGGAAGCCAGAGTATTCATTGCAGTTAATGTGCCCATTAGCCAGTTAGCATCCTTATGTTAAGACCATTATAACCAAGTTTCCAGTGGATGATGGTGGGTGCATTGAAGTCCTGTAAGATTACTGAACTAAGATCCAAACCAAAGCAAATTCCAGACTCAAAACAGAAGGAAATCAGAGAAACATGGAAAGACACATATGAAAAGAAGGAGAATAAAGCATGGAAAACTTAAAAAAAAACTGTTGGACCATGGATCCAGAGATGGAAGGAATCTCAGAGCCTAGAACCCTTGACCCTAGGGAAACTGAGGCTCAAGGTAGATATATGACAGCCCATGGTCACATTGCTAGGGATCAATCCATCCATTAAACAGTATTTATTACATTTCACATGTGATTGTAGATGAGGGGAAAGGAGAGTGACAATTTGATGATGATACCCAGGTTACAAACTTGAGGGACAGCAAGAATGATGGGAATGGGGAAGAGTGAGGTACAATAAGGAAGAAAACAAGGCACCAAAGTCCTTCATAGCCCCCAGGAAGAGTTTTTATTAGCTCCATGAAGAAATCCAGCCCTGTTAGAGTGAGGGGTTGACAATGGTCACCAATAACATCTCACTTTATACTGCCTTCACCCTGGGGTCAGTGGGCAAGTACCTATGCGCCCATTTTTTCAGATGAGGAGATGACGATTCTACGAAGAGAAGTGGCTTGCCTGGAAATGGTGGGTCTGGGGTAGAATCCCAAAGAGGATAATAAAAATAAGTTTCACTTTACAAAGTGCTGTGTAAGATTCTAAGAGGGTGGAGGGGGAGATCTTGGTTACACAGTGAGACTCTTAGTCTTAGAGACTCTTTCAAGCTCTGTTTATGGCAGCCGATGGTGTCATGAATGGGCTCTTGAACTTTTGCTGGCTTCTTATGCCTAAGGGGTCCTTCCCAATCCCCCCACTTTCCTTTGTTTTGCTTCATGTTCACTTCGTCTCATTTCTTCCATGACCACAGGTAGCTGGGCCTGTAGGGAAGGAAAGCCTGGCCTTGCAGGAAGGGCCCTTGAGAGTGTCATTAGACCCTAGGAGAGGGGGCAATGGATGTTTCTTTCTATATGTCAGAAAGATTGTCTGCTTGAGACCATTTTAATTAATTCTCCATTAGGACTGAGGAAGAGGAGAAGACTAAAGCAAGACCCCCCCTTGGGGGATTTCAGGTCTGAGGGGCCCTGGTGTGGTCATTCCAGATGAGAAGCAGGGCTCCAGCTGCCTGAGGGTGCCACAGGAAGTCCTGCTGGAGCTCCCCTCCTCCCTCTTGGCAGTTTGGCCTTGAGACTGGCTTTCCTTTGACAGTCAGGAAGTTCCGTTCTGAGTCATTGCTCCTGGGCCCCTGGGTTTCAGCTTGCCTCTGCCTGCTGGTGGTGGAAGAATGAGTCATCCCTTCCACCCTGACCTCATGGAGCCCCCCTCCACAGGGGAGCAGGAGCTGGCCTGCTCAGTGCCGACACACTGGGGGAAGCCCATGCAGGTCTTGAAATCTGCCCAGAGGAATATACCAACAGAAACAACAAAACTTACCCCCTCCAGAAGGGCACAAGCTGGTATGTGCTGGAAACTTCTGCCTGTGAAAGCTGATCCAGCTCCTCCATTGACCAGATGAAAACTGAAGGGCCTGGGACAAACACAGCCCAGCCAGCTAGAGGTCCTGTTGGAAGACCCGGGAATCTCAAGGCAACCAGACAGAGAAATGTGGGGACAGAGAGAAGTCCAAGGATGAAGTGTCAAGAGCTAAGGTGAGGGTCCTCACTACAAATGTCCTGGCCCCATCTGACTGTAGGTGAGACCTCCTGGTTCCCATGATCCCTACAGTAAGGAGCGTCATTTTGGTAACATTACAAAGAACTATGCCTAGTGTTGCCTTACTTCTTGAACATCAAAAGAGCCTGGAGAGTTAAGAATTGTAGGGACCATTACCATTATTTTTCAGATAAGAAGACAGAAACTTAGAAAGTAGATTTGCAACATGAATAGGCAGTTTTCACATGAAGAAATCAAAACTATCAATAAGCACATGAAAACGAGTTCTAAATTTCTCATTTTGAGAAATGCAAATAAAAACAAATCTGAGATACCACCTCACACCTAGCAGACTGGCCAATATGGCAGCAAAGGAAAGTCATAAATATTGGAGGGGATGTGGTAAAATTGGGACACTAATAAATTGCTGGTGGAGTTGTGGAATGGTCCATCCATTTTGGAGAACAATTTGGAAGTATACCCAAAGGGCTTTAAAAGACTGCCTGCCCTTTGATCCAGTCATACCACTGCTGGGTTTGTACCCCAAAGAGATAATAAGGAAAAAAAGACTTGTACAAAACTATTTATAGCTGCACTTTTTGTGGTGGCAAAAAATTGGAAACTTAGGGGGTGTCCCTTTATTAGGGAATGGCTGAGCAAATTGTGGTATCTGATGGAGATGGAATACAATTGTACTGAAAGCAATTATGAACTGGAGGAATTCCATGTGAACTGGAAAGACCTCCAGGAATTGATGCAAACCAGAAGGAGCAGAACCAGAAGAACAATTGTGCACAGAGACTGAAACATTGTAGCAAGATGGAATATAACTGAGTTTGCTACTAACAACAATAGAAGAAACAATGTATCTACATCCCAAGAAAGAACTGTGGGAGCAGAAATGCAGAAGAAAAACATAGGATCAATCAGATGGTTCAATGGGGATAGGATTGGGGTTTGATGTTAAAAGATCGCTCTACTGCAGATATGAATAAAACAGAAATAGGTTTTGAACAATGATACATGCATAGCCCAGTGGAATTGCTTGTCAGTTCCAGGAGGGGGGAGGGAAGGAAGGGAATTATGAATCATGTAACCAAGGAAAAATATTCTAAATAAATTAAAAAAAAAGAAAGTTGACTTGCCCATAGTCATCTATTCTTTCAACAAAATTTTATTAAATATCTATGATACTAGGTAAGAGACAGTATGGTGCAATGGTTTGTGTGTGTATATATGTGTGTGGGTATGGGGAAAGAG